>NC_060282.1:43647807-43648637 GCF_021613505.1 Equus quagga
TGGATCTTGTCGAATGCTTTCTCTGCGTCTATTGAGATGATCATGTGGTTTTTGTTTTTCATTTTGTTGATGTAGTGTATCACGTTGATTGACTTGCGGATGTTGAACCATCCCTGTGTCCCTGGTATAAATCCCACTTGATCATGGTGTATAATCTTTTTGATGTATTGCTGTAATCGGTTTGCCAAAATTTTGTTGAGGATTTTTGCATCTATGTTCATCAGTGATATCGGCCTGTAGTTCTCCTTCTTTGTGTTGTCCTTGTCAGGTTTGGGGATCAGAGTGATGTTGGCTTCATAGAATGTGTTAGGGAGTTCTCCATCTTTCTCAATTTTCTGGAACAGTTTGAGGAGAATAGGTATTAAGTCTTCTTTGAATGTTTGGTAGAATTCTCCAGAGAAGCCGTCTGGTCCTGGACTCTTGTTTTTGGGGAGGTTTTTGATTACCGTTTCTATTTCCTTACTTGTGATTGGTCTATTCAGATTCTCCATTTCTTCCTGATTCAGTTTGGGGAGATTGTAGGAGTCTAGGAATTTGTCCATTTCTTCCAAGTTGTTCAATTTGTTGGCATATAGTTTTTCATAGTATTCTCTTATGATCTCTTGTATTTCATTGGTATCTGTTGTGATTTCTCCTCTGTCATTCCTGATTTTGTTAATTTGCGCTTTCTCTCTTCTTTTCTTGGTGAGTCTGGCTAGGGGTTTGTCAATTTTGTTAATTCTTTCGAAGAACCAACTCTTTGTTTCATTGATCCTTTCTATTGTCTTTTTTGTTTCAATATCGTTTATTTCTGCTCTTATTTTTATTATTTCCCTCCTTCTACTGACTCT
>NC_060282.1:43648737-43786748 GCF_021613505.1 Equus quagga
ATGAATTTCCCTCTTAGGACTGCTTTTGCTGCATCCCAAATGATTTGGTATGTCGTGTTCTCATTTTCATTTGTCTCCAGATAATATTTGATTTCTTCTTTAATTTCTTCAATGATCCATTGTTTGTTGAGAAGCGTGTTGTTTAGTCTCCACATTTTTGCACCTTTCTCTGCTTTTTTCTTGTAGTTGATTTCTAGTTTAATAGCGTTATGATCAGAAAAGATGCTTGATATTATTTCAACTCTCTTGTATTTATTGATGTTTGCTTTGGTTCCCAAAATATGGTCAATCCTTGAGAATGTTCCATGTGCACTTGAGAAGAATGTGTAACCTGCTGTTTTTGGATGAAGTGTTCTATATATATCTATTAAGTCCATCTGGTCTAATTTTTCATTTAATTCTATTATTTCCTTGTTGATTTTCTGTCTGGATGTTCTGTCCATTGGTGTTAATGGTGTGTTGAGGTCCCCTACTATTATTGTATTGTTGTTGATGTCTTCTTTTAGTTCTATTAAGAGTTACTTTACAAATTTTGGTGCTCCTGTGTTGGGTGCGTATATATTTATAAGTGTTATGTCTTCTTGGTGGAGAGTCCCTTTTATCATTATATACTGTCCCTCTTTATCTTTCTTTATCTGTTTTGCTTTGAAATCTACCTTGTCTGATATTAGTATAGCGACACCTGCTTTCTTTTGTTCATTATTAGCTTGGAGTATTGTTCTCCATCCCTTCACTCTGAGTCTGTGTTTGTCTTTGGGGCTGAGGTGTGTTTCCTGGAGGCAGCATATTGTTGGATCTTGTTCTTTGATCCATCCTGCCACTCTGTGTCTTTTGATTGGGGAGTTCAATCCATTTACATTTAGAGTGATTATTGAGACGTGGGGGCCTACCACTCCCATTTTGTGTCTTGTTTTCCGGTTTTCTTCAGTTTCCTTTGTTTCTCGTCCCATGGTTTAATCTGTTCTGATGTAGAGCTGCTACTCTCTGTTGTTGTCCTTCTACTTATCTCCTCTGCTCTTGGTTTTGTAGCCCCTTTCCTTTTTTGGATTTTTCAGGAATGAGGGTTTTCCTGAGGATTTCCTGAAGAGGAGGTTTTGTGGCAATGAACTCCCTTAATTTTTGTTTATCTGGGAAAGTTTTTATTTCTCCATCGTATTTGAAGGATATTTTCGCTGGGTAGAGAATTCTCGGCTGTAGATTTTTGTCCTTCAGATTTTTGAATATATCATTCCACTCTCTTCTAGCCTGTAAAGTTTCTGCTGAGAAATCTGCTGATAGCCTGATGGGGGTTCCTTTGTAGGTTAGTTTCTTTTGCCTGGCTGTCCTTAATATTTTCTCCTTGTCGTTGACTTTTGCTAGCTTCACTACTATATGCCGTGGAGTTGGTCTTCTTGCATTGATAAAGTTTGGAGATCTATTGGCTTCTGTCACCTGAAGATCCATCTCCCTCACCAGATTTGGGAAGTTCTCAGCCATTATTTCTTTGAATAGGTTTTCTGCCCCTTTCTCCTTCTCTTCTCCCTCTGGTATACCTATAATCCTTACGTTACATCTCCTAATTGTGTCTGATAATTCTTGGAGAGTTTCTTCATTTCTTTTAAGTCTTGCTTCTCTCTCCTCCTCTGCCTGCAACAATTCTATATTGCCATCTTCCAAATTGCTAATTCTTTCCTCCATATTATCGGCCCTACTGTTCAGAGCATCTAGATTTTTAAAAATATGGAACGCTTCACGAATTTGCGTGTCATCCTTGCGCAGGGGCCATGCTAATCTTCTCTGTATCGTTCCAATTTTAGTATATGTGCTGCCGAAGCGAGCACTGTAATATGATATCTTTGAATGCAGAGTTTAGCATATTATCAAATGACAACGGAGCCTGTAAAGTGCTGAAATAATTCCTGAGATGTTGCCTGCTGAATGGCAGCAAATGGTGATACAGCACTGCTAATGGTGTAGGGTGGGAGAGATGATAGGTTCTGGAGAATGGAGCCTGTTCATTCTACATTGTGGAGAGGGAGCATTGCCTCAGGACACTGTGATTTTAGCATGATAGATGTTTGACACAAGTTATAATAATTTTATCTTCCACAGCATTCCTGGAAGGAGGTTGATAGGATACACACAAACACAGATGTGTGTTTATAATTTTTCACTAAAAAGCTTTTAGGTACTCTTACAGATGTTGTGATTTCAGTTGTTAGAATGACCACAGAAAATGAGATAATAAAATTTGAGTAAAATTATCGCAATAAATATTAAACACGTGTATTTTCTACAATAATAAATAAGGAGCTGTTGCTCCTTAAAACATGGTCAGTCATATAAAAGATGGTCAGTAGTGTTTAATACAGATTAGTGGTATGTTGAGTTATGAGAAGAACAAAGGTCTGATTTTGCCATTTGTACAGTAGATCCAATGATGGATATTCAGAATATCTTGTATCTCATCATTCTGTAACATCACTATCATTTTTATTGTGAAAGAATTATGTCGCTCCATATATGAAAAATGCATTCTCGAACCACTGTGAATTAGTTTTTAATGTACTGTGACCTTGGATTGCCCTTGGATATTAATGCTAAATGATTAGTTCTGAATGCTTTTTGAATAGCTGCATGGTGCAATTAAATGTGCAATACATCATGGTTGACATAGCTAAATGCCTCTTCTGGTCAAGGAACCCAAAGAGGTCTTGGGAATGATGGTAATTCTGCATTGCTGAGGATAGGAGAAAAAAGAATCTCTTGTTAGTAGTGAAATAAGAACAGACTGAAGTAGATGATAACCTTTTCCTGGTGTTAGTCAGTGGGAAATAAATTTTTGATTAAGAGCCATAAAGGAAGACAATTTTGATCACTGCCGAAGTAGTGCCCCATTATATCTGCCAAATGCCCAAAGTGAATAATTATCATTTGTCTTTCCAAATGACAAGTCGCCAAACAGTATGTGTGGGTATGTGTGTGTGCCTGTGTGTGTGTGTATGTGTGTAGAGGTGTAGATAAAGGAATAAGAATTTGGTTCATATTCTAGCCCTTTTTCTAGAATGGGCTTATATTGAATTTATAATTTGTCTCAATGTGGAACCTCAGAAATTTTGTACTGCATCAAATCTCTTTTTATCGAATTATTGGGCCTGGGGAAATGGTGACAGATGAAAGGGTGGTGTGGAGGAGCCAAGATGAAGTAGAGGCCTTTTACCTATTGGTCAGTGGTTTAAATCCAACCTTGTTGGCCAGTGGCTGAAAGTGATTACTGGACTGCTGGCTGTAGGCTGGTGGCCAGAACCAAGTTGTCAGCTGGTTCTATAGTCTGCAGAAGAGCTCTGAGCCCAGTGGGCCCTTAGTCAGAATGGGGCTTAACTGTCTAGCAGACGCTCCTTTTCTTCAGGCGACAAGAGCTACTCTGTGAAAAGGCTGCTTCAAAATGGCCCAACACTAATGCTATTGAGTGGGTGATCTGGGGATTTCAATCTTTGAGCTATCAACAAGGGGAATGCAGAACTCACTTAATTTCCCTGTAACTGGTAACATTTTAAAAAGAAAGCATTAGTAAGAAGTTTGGTTCCATTTGATGAAAATGAGCTGTGATTGGGCAAGTCAATCCAATGTGAGAACTCAGCCCTAAGTGCATCACCCCTACCAGGCCCAGCCTTGCCATAGCCTCATGTAAGACCGGCTGGAGGTGCTGAATCAATACTGATATGCTCCAATGAGCCTCTCCTGGAGCTTTATGACCTCAGGAAGTCCAGAGATGGGAAACACAGTTCCCTGTAGACCAGAGTTTCCCATTCTCAACCTCCTACTCCTTGCCCCTGTGATTGTAGGCCTTGCCTGCTGTGTGAAGAATATGACCTTGTATTTTAAATGCTGGTGTTTTTGGTTAACAACACCAGCCTAGATGTACTAATGCTTCTTTTCTAGAATGATACTGAAATTAATTAAATGTAAATACATTAATGCTCCCTTCTCAACAGACTGACTTCCGGGTGAGCCTCTAGGACATTTCTGTGAGTAGACTTGCACAGCTGCCATCCTAGAGTTCAGCATTCTGCTGCTGTTTGTTCATAGAGATTTGCATTTTGTAATTATTTATTTGTTTATGTATTTATCATGTGTCCCCCCATTAGACTGCCAGTTCCATGAGGCAAGGACTTTGGTTTCTTCTTCTTATGCACCCTGCATCTAGCACAGTGCCTGCTACATAATGGGTATTCAATAAACATTTGTGGGATGAATGAATGAATGAGCACGCTTGTTAGGAACATATTTACATGTCAGTGCGAATGGAGAAAGGGGCCTAGGAAAAAGAAAAGACTAGGACAGTAATTTTATAACTAATCAGGTTATGAATTTGGAACTTAATTACAAAAGATACAATATGAATGCAAAAAATGCAGAGCTGGTGGGCTGGCCCAGTGATGCAGCCATTAAGTTTGTGCACTCCACTTCAGCGGCCTGGGGTTCCCTGGTTCGGGTCTCGGGCACAGACACATGCACCACTTATCAAGCCATGTTGTGGCAGGCATCCCACATATAAAGTAGAGGAAGCTGGGCATGGACGTTAGTTCAGGGCCAATCTTCCTCAACAAAAATAGGAGGATTGGTGCCAGATGTTAGCTCAGGGCTAATCCTCCTCAAAAAAAAAAAAAAAAAAAATTCAAAGCTCTTCAATGAGGGAGAGTGGAATCGGAAAACCTTCAGTACTTTCTTGCTGTTCATTAGCTGTGAGCTAATTCCCTTCTTAAATGTCTTTGAGAAGCTCTATTCCCCCCCCCATATTTCAGAGCAGGAAACAGGCCCTATCTCAGTTCAGACCCTTACAATTTCTCACTTGGATTATGGCAAGAACTTTCCAACTAACTTCCTTGATCCAAGAGCAGCTAGCCTCCTCTCACACCCCTCCTTCCTGGAGCTGCCAGGGGAATCTGGCAAATCTGATCATGCCACACTCCACTTTAAAAGCCTTTAATCGCATCTGATTGCCTTTAGGACAAAATCCAAACTTCCTAGTGTGGCTTATAAGGCCTTTCTCGATCTCACCCATCTCTGTTGCTCCACCCTCATGTCTTACTCTCTCTGGACAAACACAGCAGCTCTGGAAGCCAAGCTGCCCCACTGCTGAGGCTTTTGCAAAGTGATCCTCTCTACTTTCCTTTGTCTGGCTAACTCCTTTTCTTCCTTCAACCTGGAGCTCAGGTTTCACTTCATCCAGGGAGTGTTTCCTGATAACCATGCCTCCACCATGGTGTGAGTGGGTCCTTGGGGACATCTCTCTTTCATGCTCCATGTACTCTGTGGTAGCTCAGAGTACTCAGGTAACTCTACTGTGATTAAGTGGCTCTGGTCTGAGCTTTCACCAGATGTTGAACACCTTCGGGCACTCTTCTTCCATCTCTGAGTCTCTGGCACTCATATAACCTGCACAGAGTAGATGCTTAATGAGTGTGTGTTGAGTGAATAAGTGGCTCACTCACTGCTTGGCAGCACTTCATCTAGTTCTTGACGACAGACCTTTAAAGTGTGTCAAGGTGCACAGGAGAGAATGAGGGTCAAGTACGAAGGAGAGAATGAGGGAAGCATAGTTGGTCTGCTGAGGTCGGCTGATTAGTTAGTTGTCAGGTCTTTGTTTTACTCAGTGCTAAATCTAAAGCAAAGCCAAGCGAAACAAAACAAAAAGCCACTGGAGAGAAAGCTGGGCTGGGCTTCGGCTCGGCTGATGATGATGTGAAGTAGGCATAAATGCTCTCTTCCGTCTTCGAAAGCTCATATTTCTCTTATGGATATGACCTAATATTGTGGTTATGTATGCTGTCATCTTAGTTCATTGTATCAGCCAGCTTCCATTGTTATGCTGTAGTAACAAGCAACCTCAGTATCTCACTGGCCTCCAACAACAAAGGTTGACTACTTGCTCATGTTACATTTCCGTCATGAGTTGGCCCTGGCTCTGCTCCTTGTCAGGACCCAGGCTAATGAAGAGCAACCCCTATCTCTCTCTGGGATGTTGCTGGGCTCATGGCAGAGGAGAAAGAGAAATCATGGCTAAGTGCACATCTGGCTTTTTTTTTTATTGAGATACAATTGACATATAACATTACATTAGTTTCAGGCATACAACATAATGATTTGATATATGTGTAAACACAGTGAAACGATCACCACAATAAGTCTAGTTGACGTGCGTCACCACACATAGTTAGAAATGTTTTTTCTTGTGATGAGAACGTTTAAGCTCTACTCTCCTAGCAACTTTCAAATATACAAGACAGTATTATTATCTGTACTCACCATGCTGTACATTACATCTCCAGGATGTATATTTGATAACTGAAGGTTTGTTTGCACCTTTTCACCACCTTCACCCCGACTGGACTGTGGACTCCTGGAGGGCAGGAGTTTGTGTGCGCTCTGACTCACAAGCCTGCAACCTTGCCAAAGCATATTACTTGTTTTTTTGAAATAAAGAGCAGAGGTTGTAGGCTTTGGAAATAACAAAGACTTATTTAGAATACTATCCTATTTTTTCATCTCTTATGTTTTAGTTTATATAATACTAATTATTTGAAAGCCTTTATTATTTTATTCCACTGAAGTTTAATTTAATTCTTGATATGAATTTGAATATGTTAATTGGTTGCTTGCAACAGAAGTCTATGTCATCCACAGAAGTATGTCCTGTTTCCTCAGCTGGTCTTGACCAATTGCTTGGCACTAGTTTTCCGTAGCACATCCCATAGCTAGTGTTAAGGCCCTCTGTGATCTATCACCAAATGACGTATGTTTACTGGGTAGAATTTCTTTAGTTCACCTATCTCCCTCAGTGACGTTTCACAGAATAGGTACAATATAGAGGTTTGCTGAATGAATGAATGAATGAATGAATGGAACGATGTTAAAAAGAAGACCACGAAGGCTCACCTTTCAGTAATAGTAATGATGCTAGACGGAGTCTCGCTGCTTCCCCTGAGGCTGAGCTTGCCTGGATTTTTAATACCTTAGGTCTAGTGGTAGCTATCCCAGATCCATGGTAGGGTGAGGAGAATGATGGAAACAGTTACAAAACACTCGGCAATTGTTCCCTGGTGGAGGATCAAAGAAAGTGGAATGAAATATTCTCCTAACATATTTGCAGTAAGAAATTACTGTCCAGTGACCCCAGATAAAATGACTGTTTTATGTATCATCCCAATGGTTTATTAAAAGTGTGTTATTTCTTCTTCATCTCATTATGACAGACTGAATAAATAATTATTTCAAAAACTAGCTCTTAAATTTGCATTGTAAATTCTTGACATACTGCAAACATTTATCGAATGCTAAGTGGCAACTCCAAAGCAATCATTTACCAGGTCAAGAGAATGTTGTTTGGAAAAATCACAAGCTATATATCTTAGAAATCTTGTAATACATCAGTACTTTCAAATAAATGCCATTTCTCTTTTATAACCCATAAATAATGTCACAGCTCATTTTAGAGCACTCCATGAATTAACTCTCCAAAAAGTGACTCTTTTAAGTCAAGCTAAATGTTCTTCTTTCTTAAATTGGCAAGGAGGTAAAATTTTTGGATTATTGTCCCCCAATAAGGACAACTACAGGAACTGCCTGAGCACCAACAAAGGAGAAGTCCGGGTCCTGATGAAGGCGGAAGCCTCAACTCAAAGCCAGAGTGGGGCTTGGCCACTTGGTTGGTCCTGAATATGGAGATAAGTTGATCTTGGGACAAACGTTTTAGTGAATCAGATCCTGTTCCTGTGTATTAATTCTTGTTGCCACTGTGACAAATTACATAAACTTAGTGGCTTAAAACAACACAAATTTGTTCTCTTATAGTTCTGGAGATCAGAAGTCTGGAATGAATCTTATGGGGCTAAAATCAAGGTGTTGACAGGGCTTTGTCCTACTGGAGGCTCCAGGGAAGAATCTGTTCCTTGCTTCTTTAATTTCTAGAGGCCACTGACATTCCTTGGCTCCTGGCTGTATCACTCCAACCTCTGATTTGTTATGTGTTAAGATGTGTTAAATGGCAATGGCTTTTGTGGTCACACTACCGTCTCCTCTACAGTGGTCGCCCTTTATCTGCCATTTTGCTTCCCGTGGTGTCAGTTATCTGCAGTCAACTGCAGTTTGAAAATATTAAATGGAAAATTCCAGGAATAAACAATTCATAAATTTTAAATTGCGGCACCATTCTGAGTAGTGTCATGAAATCTTGTGCTGCCCTGCTCCGTCCCACCGGGATATGAATCATTCCTTTTTCCGAGTATCCGCTCTGAATACACTACCCTCCTGCTACTCACTTAGTATGTAGTTGTCTTGGTTATCAGACTGACTGTCCTGATATCGCAGGGCTTGTGTTCAGGTAACTCTTATTTTACTTAATAATGGCCCCCAAATGCAAGAGTAGTGATGCTGACAATTTGGACACGCCAAATAGAAGCCTTAAAGTGCTTATTTTAGGTGAAAAGGTGAAACTTCTCATCTTAATAAGGAAAGAAAAAAGGCATACACTGAGGTTGCTAAGAGCTACAGTAACTTTTACTAGTCTATTGTTATAATTGTTCTATTTTATTATTATTGTTGTTAATCTCTTATTGCAAGTAATTTATAAATTAAGCTTTATCATAGGTATGCATTTATAGGAAAAAACATAGTATATCTAGGCTTCAGTACTATATGAAGTGTCAGGTATCCGCTGGGGGGCTTGGAACGCATCCTCCATGGATAAGGGGTGACTACTGTACTGTAGTCAAAACTGCCTCTACCTCCTTCTTTTTTTTTTTTTAAAGATTTTATTTTTTTCCTTTTTCTCCCCAAAGCCTCCCGGTACGTAGTTGCATATTCTTCGTTGTGGGTCCTTCTAGTTGTGGCATGTGGGACGACGCCTCAGCATGGTTTGACGAGCAGTGCCATGTCCGCGACCAGGATTCGAACCAACGAAACACTGGGCCGCCGGCAGCGGAGCGCGCGAACTTAACCACTCGGCCAGGGGGCCGGCCCCAGCTCTACCTCCTGCTTATAAAGACATTGTGATTACATTTCGGGCCGCGTGGACAATCCGGAATAATCTTCCTGTCTCAAAATTCTTAAATGTAATCACATCTGCAAAGTCCTTTTGCCACAGCATGGAACATTCACAGGTCCTGGGGATTAGGACGTGGACGTCTCGGAGGGCTGTTATTCAGCCCACCACACCTTGCCTTTCAAAGCTTTTCTGTATTCAGACTATCATATTGACTTTCTAAAAACAAAGAAGAAAGTACTGGCTTTCCCAGAAGGAAAGGATACGGCATTTCACAAGATTGGGGAGTAGGGTGTACATGGGAAGGTTCTGATGCCTCTGAAGTGCGGTCCATGTGGTTTCGTTACCAACAGTGCGATTTATTCCTGTCATTGCGTATTTGCGTTTACCTGTATATCCAAATCTAAGTGGCACAAATCCATTGGTGTGATTTTGATGTCTGAGAACCATCACAGGACTCACTTCGTCTTGCACAAAACAGATCTGTAGGCACTTATGGCCTAGTCAAGTATTTACATAGTCCATCACCATGCCACCTATTGTCACCGTAATCCTGTGGAACTAGAGTCACACTGCAAACCTAGTAAATTACTGTTTAAGGTGGAATTGATTCTAAATCTGCTTGAAATTAGAAATAGAAAAATTCAGGGCCAGCCCCGTGGTCCAGTGGTTAAGTTTGTGCGCTCTGCTTCGGCAGACCAGGCTTTTGCTGGTTGGGATCCTGGGCATGGACATGGCAGCTCTCATCAGGCCATGCTGAGGTGGCATCCCGTATGCCACAACTA
Organism: Equus quagga; assembly: GCF_021613505.1. Classification (NCBI taxonomy): domain Eukaryota; kingdom Metazoa; phylum Chordata; class Mammalia; order Perissodactyla; family Equidae; genus Equus; species Equus quagga. The sequence continues at coordinate 43,658,545 of NC_060282.1, forward strand.
GAAGGACCCACAACTAAAATACACAACTATGTGCCGGGGGATTTGAAGAGAAAGAGCAATTAAAAAAAAAAAAAAGATTGGCAACAGTTGTTAGCTCAGGTGCCAATCTTTAAAAAAAAAAAGAAATAGAAAAATTCATCTCCACCTTCTGCTATTATCGTATCTTTCCTTAGAACTAGTTTAAACCTTAATTCTGATGGTCCTTAATTTTATGAGTTTCATTAAAACCCCTGAGAGTCATTTAATTTTGTGGAGTTCAATGCTAATATCCAAATGCATTCCCTCTGAAATAGATTTTTACCTTGTGTTATAGAGATTGAGCTCCCATTTTTAACACATATGTTCTTAGTGCTCATGCTAATTTCACTGCTTATCTTTAAAATTGGTATATCATTGTTATTATTATTGTCATTATTATTATTGTGTATTGACCAAGTTGAATGCCTCATTCTCAAGGGACTGCTGTCAGGGTTCTATAATACGAGAACAATGGGTGAATGTCGTTCATTTTAAATGTGAAATTATAAATCAATTACAGTGGTGGGTAAAACCCCTTCATGACATGCCACAATTTACTTCCAATGACATTTAAACCTATCTCACATGCTGAACAATCTGTAGTAAATTATGATTTTTTTTTTTTTGCTTCTGAAATGAAGCTATAATTATGACAGTTGAATTCTTGTTCTGGGAAATAAGGTGGCATTTAATTCCTTGAGAACAAATGACACTCACAAAAGAACAGTTAATTATTCTCAGCTGCAAAGGAGGGGAGGAGGGTAGAGAAAAATTATGAAAGAGAAAATGGTAGCACTTTATGTGAAGTATCTATTAACTAATCCTTAACTAAGGTTGAACTACAATTGAACTTCTGGGGCAATCTCTAAGCCCAGGTAACACTTTTTATTATTTTAATTCTCAATAAAACCCAAACAGGAAGAATTAGCAACCTGAAACTTTCTCTTTTCCTTGCACATGATAATCCAATGTTCTCACAATCAGCCTTGGTTCCAAGAAGGCAGATCTATACTCTAACCCAGTTAAATCAGACCCAGGCGGGTAGCATGGTGTTAGTTTTCAATTATAACTGTCCTAATTCAGATCTTTAGCTGCTATAGTCATTCAATCCATATTGCAAATAAAGGGAAAGGAAAGCATTATTTCCCAAGAATTTTATTTTTGTCATTGCTGTTTGTTTCTAGTTTAAACAGCAACTATGCTTCCATTGGCTTTTCTCTGATGGCCCTTTTCTGTTCATTCTGGCAAGAAGCCCCAGTGCAATTGAATATGCCAGCAGACACGAGGCCACTCTTCCTAGCTAGTCCTGACACCATCAGCTGTGATGTTAGCAGCCTGCTATTAGCAACGCCTCTTTCTTTGACTTCCCTTTCTTCCTTTGGACGAACAGATACTCTGGAGAAGGGGCCCTGCTGAGTGGAATTCCCCATTTTGACTGCAATTAGGGATTGTGGCTTGATTGATTTGGGGGCTTTCTGAAATGTAGCAGGATCAACACAGTTGCACACAAAACAAGGCATAATCCACTGGGTTAAATTAACGTTAAATCAAAGATGATTGGATTAATTGCTATTACATTTTATCTTGTGTGCACATGTGCAGTTGGCAGGCTTTCAGAGCCTTTTTAAAATTAGCTTAGAACTGGATGGAAATGGTACAGGTGCAAATGATTTGTGCACTGGGTCTTTCAAGTACACAGTGGGCTCATAAGAAGGTGCATGTTTTTCCAAATCATATTTTGGATGTGATTTACAAAAAATGGCACTGAGAATAAACTAGGCATTACTATCCAGAAGGTATAGATGTGTTAAATGGCAAAAGGACCTTATTGGCTAGAAGGTAACTCGGAAGATGGATCTCCTTCGCATTGTGGCCTTGGCACTGTCGCTCGGTTCAGTTTGTTTCCCTTACATACTTTTCTCCCTTCACGGGAGTCAGTAAGGTCCTGGAGATGGATGCAACAGAGCACTTAGTGTGGCATCTGATACCCTGAATATATTCTTCAAAACCTGAATCCCTTCAACAAATTTTAAAGGTAAAATGTTGACATGTTGGTTAACGGTGAATCTTTTTAATAGAAATAGTGTGGAATATGTGATTGAAACCTCAGTGGAATGATCAGATCAGGGACACAAAGCAAAGAAAGTGCAAGGCTGGTATCTTTTTATGTACTCCTTTGCCCATCAGCCAGTGGCTCAGGCTCACTGCCAGGCTGACAGTGTGAAAACCTGCTAAACCACTCAGAGGAAAGTTTATGTTTTTATGCTTTAGGAAATGGGGAGAATCAATAGTTCCTATCTAAGACCATTGTGTGTACAGCGCTATAAACAGGTATTGCGGAGGAGACAAAGACCTCATTCTGGGGCTGATCATGTTTTGGATCAGTTCAAGTAAACAGGTGAGAGCATGGTGTCTTCCTGTCTTTGACCTGTTAAACGCTGCCAGTGATGTCAGGCTCATGAGAGCAGGCAGTGAATTTCATCAGCATTTGCCCCTCCCCTGCACTCTCCCTGCAGCAGTGCCTTTGCATCTTATGCATTTGCTCATGGGTAGTGTCCCTGACCTGAGCATCTTGGCTTCTTCTCTGGCCTTATCATCCCTGCACCTGGCCTTATTCAGGCTGATGAACTTCTTCACCCCCCTTGTCTTCTTGAACCCTTCTCTGCTTGCCTCTTGGCTTTCAGCCTCCCTTGCTGCCCCTCACAGACACTTGTTTCCCAGCCTCCACTCCAAGTCATCTCAGTTCCCAAAAGAAAGGGCATTTTGATACATACAAATGTCCACATGTAATAACAATTAGGAACTGGGCTTGCAAAATTATTAAAAAATATATGCATCTCATCTTTTTATTATTTTGAAAAGAACGTATATGTGATTAAGTACACATGATGCCAACAGTTAAATTGAAAAGAAAGTTTCCTTTCCGTCCATGACCTCTGGTGCTCCAATTCCCCACTTCAGAGACAAGCATTGTTACCAGGTGTTATTTTTTTACGAATTCTTCCAGAAATATTGGATGCCTATATAAAGCACATATACATGTATCCTCCATCTCATTTTAAAACACAAATGAAACAGTAGCATACTCTGCATACTGTTCTATACCTCCTGCTTATTGTTTGCTTAAATATATGTTGGAGACTGTCTCATATTAGTACACAGAAAGATGCCTCAATCTTTTTAAAGTCTCCAATTGTTCCTGGATGTGTTATAATTGATTGAGTCTGTCATCTACTGATGGATATTTAAACTGTTTTCAGTCTTTTTCTTTCGTACATTCTGTAATGCTTGAATCTAATTTTCAGTACATGTGCATTATTTCTAAAATATAAAATTCCAAGAAATAAAATTTTAAGGATGTTATTAAAAAACTCCAACTTCTTTTTGTATGAGGTAAACTACTCAAGAAAAGGGCTCAAAAATATGTGTAGCTCAGTGAATCATCACCAATGGAATGCCTGTGTAACCACTGCATCGGTCAAAAAAGAGACTGCTGCCACCATCTCAGAGGGCCCCTTCCTGGTCCCTTCCATTTCTCACCTGTTTCCCTTCTCCACTTCCTTAACTTTTAATACTATAGTTTTTCTTGCTTTTGAATTTTATATAATTGATTTACACAGTGCTATAGACTAAATATGTTGAAACCTAACCACCAATGTGATGGTATTAGGAGGCAGGTCCTATGGGAGATGATGAGGTCATGAGGGTGGAGCCCTCAGGATTGGGGTTAGTTCCCTGGTAAAAGAGACCCTTATAAAAGGCTCCCTAAACCCTTCAGCCATGTGAGGACACGGCAAGAAATTGGCCATCTAGGAACCAGGAAGCGGGCTTTCATCAGACACTGAATATGCCAGTACCTTGACCTTGGACTTCCCAGGCTGTAGAACTGTGAGCAATAAGTGTTTGTTGTTTAAGCCACCCAGTCTGTGGTATTTCTGTTATGGCAGCCTGAATGTACTAAGACACATAGTATACAATTTTTGTGTCTAGATTCTGTGCTCATTGTGTTTGTGAGGGTTATCTTCATTGTTCTACGTAACTATAGATAGGTCATTTTTATTGATGTCCACTGAACGAATACACCACAATTTATTTATCCATTCTTCTGTTGGTAGACATTTGGGTTCTCTTCAAATTTGGCTATTTTGAATAATGCTGCTATGCATACACTACCATTGGGTATATTCCCTAGGAGTGGGGTTGTCATATCATGAGTTCTATGTATGTTCAACTTTAGTATATAATGCCAAACTGTTTTCCAAAATTATACTCATATCAGCAGGTGTAAAAATTCCCATTGCTCCACATTCTTGCAAATACTTGGTAATGTCACTATTTATTTATGTTATTTTAGGCATTCTGGTGATTGCACAGTGACATATCATTGGGTTTTTAATTCATATTTTCCCGATTACTAAGGAAGTTGAGTATGTTTCCTTATTTAGATATTCTCTTTGTGTGGTGCCTGTGAAAGTCTCTTGTCCATTTTTCTTTTGAGCTCTCAGAGCATTTTATATATTCTTGATACCAGCCTTTTGTTGGATATATATATATAACATTTTTTCCCAGTCTGTGGTTTGCTTTTTCACTTTTTTATTGCTGTCTTTCAATAAAAAAATTTCCAGTTTTAATGTAGTTCAATTCAAAGACTTTCCCTTTATGATGATTTTTCTTTTATTTGTGGTACATGTGTTGCTTAAAAAAAGCACTTCCTGGGACCACCTGGTGGTGCAGTGGTTAAGTTCACATGCTCTGCTTCGGTGCCCTGGGCTTCGGGGGTTTGGATCCTGGGTGCAGAGCTGCACACCACTCATGAAGCCATGCTGTGGCGGCATTCCACATACAAAATAGAGGAAGACTGGCATAGATGTTAGCTCAGGGACAATCTTCCCCACCAAAAAAAAAAAAAAAAAAAACAGTCTTACTTCAGTGAAGATATTCTCCTATTATCATATACTAAGGTGTCATTGTTTGCCTTTATTTACCTGGAATTGATTTTTGCGTGTAATGTGAAGTAGGAGTCAAGTTTCTTTGTTCCTATAAGGGTATCCAACTGATTCAGCACCATATATTGAATAGATTGTTCATTTACCTCTGAATTGCTTGTTATGTTGTCATAAATCAAGTGTCTAAATATTTGTGAACCCACTTCTGGACTTTCTATTTTATTTCATTGAACTATTTGTCAAACCTTCATCAATATCACATTTCTTAATTATAGTGGCTTTATAGTGTCTTGTTATCTGGTGGAGCAAATTCTCTCATCTCGTTCTTCAAAAGTGCTTGCGTATTCTTGGCTACTTGCAGTCCATGTAATTTTAGAAACGGCCTGTCAATTTCCTCAGAGATGAGTGTTGGGGTTTTTAATATGGTTTCTTTGAGTCTGAGAAAATCTGAGGGGAAATCAATATTTTTGTAATACTGAGTCTTGCTATCTGTGTCCGTTACTAGAATCCCGTGTTCATGAGCGAGATTGGTCCATAATTCTTCTTTCTTATCATAGTTTCATCAGGTTTTGGCATCGAGATTATGCTAATTTCATAAAAATGAACTATTTTTATATTCTCTGAAGAGTTTGTGTAGAATCATAGTTATTTCCTCACCATAAAACCTGGATCTGGAATTTTCTTGGTAGGAAGGTTTTTACTGATTTAAGAATTATAAGACTCTTCTGACTTTTCTTTATTAGCTTTATTTTAGGATTTGTGCATTTCATTATATATGTATTTAAAATAATTTATTTTTTTAAGGCAGTTTTAGTTTCATAACAAAATTAAGAGTAAGGGACAGAAATTTCCCATATACCCTCTGCCTCCACACATGCATAGCCTCCCCCATGATCAATATTACTCTGCAGAATGGAACATTTGTTACCAAGGATAAACCTACATTGACACATCGTAATCACCCAGAGTCCACAGTTTACCTTAGAGTGCACTCTTGGTGTACACTCTACGGGTCTGGACAAGTATAGTCATCAGGTAATATCACAGAGAGTGTTTTTACTGCCCTAACAGTCCTCTAGGCTCTGCCTATTCATTCCTCCCTTCACTCCTAACCCCTGGCAGCCATTGAACTCTTCATTGTCTCCATGGTTTTGCCTTTCCCAGAATGTTAAAAATTGGAATCATACAGTATGTATCCTTTTCAGATTGGTTTCTTTTACTAGTAATATGCATTTAAGTTTCCTCCATGTCTTTTCATGGCTTGGTAGCTCATTTCTTTTTAGCCCTGAGTAAAATTCCATTGTCTGGATGTACTATAGTTTATCCACTCACCTACTAAAGGACAACTTGGTTGCTTTCAAGTTTTCGCAATTATCAATAAAGCTGCTATATACATCCGTGTGCAGGTTTTTGTGTGGACATAAGTTTTCAACTTCTTTGGGTAAATACTGGATTGCTGGATTGCATGGCAAGAGTACATTTAGTCTTGTAAGAAATTGCCAAAATGTCTTCTAAAGTGGCTGTACCATTTTGCATTCCCACCAGAAATAAATGAGAGTTTCTGTTGCTTGACATCCTTGCCAGTATTTGATGTTGTCAGTGTTCCAGACTTTGGCCATTCTAATAGGTGTGTGGTATCTTATTGTTTTAATTTACATTTCCCTAATAACATATGAGGTAGATGTTTTTAAATATTTATTTTTCATCTGTATGTCTTCTTTGATGCAGTGTCTCTTAAAGTCTTTGGCCCATTTTTCATTCTGGTTGTTTGTTTTTTTATTGTTGTAAGAGTTCTTTGTATACTTGGGTTAACAGTCCTTTATCAGATATTCTTTTACAAGTATTTTCTCCCAGTCTGTGGCTTGTCTTCTAAGTCTCTTGACATTGTCTTTTGCAGAACAGAAGTTTTTAATTTTAACGAAGTCCAGCTTATCCATTATTTCTTTCATGGATCATGCATTGGGTGGTTGTATCAGAAAACACATCATCGGGGCCGGCTGGGTGGTGCAGCAGTTAAGTTCGCACGTTCCGCTTCGGCAGCCTGCAGTTTGCCGGTTCAGATTCCGGGTGCGGACATGGCCCTGCTTGGCAAGCCATGCTGAGGTAGGCGTCCCACATATAAAGTAGAGGAAGATGGGCACGGATGTTAGCTCAGGGTCAGTCTTCCTTAGCAAAAAGAGGAGGATTGGCGGCAGATGTTAGCTCAGGGCTAATCTTCCTTAAAAAAAAAAAATTAAAAGAAAGAAAGAAAGAAAATGCATCGTCATACCCAAGGTCATCTAGGTTTTCTCTTATGTTATCTTCCAGGAGGTTTATAGTTTTGCATTTTACATTTTTGTCTATGAACCATTTTGAGTTAATTTTTGTGAAAGGAGTAAGGTCTGTGTCTAGGTCCATTCTCTTGAATGTGAACCTCCAGTTGTTCTAGCAGCATTTGCTGAAGAGACTATCTCTGCACCATTTGCTCCTTTGTCAAAGATCAGATGACTATGTTTATGAGAATCTATTTCTGGGGTCTCTACTCTGTGCCATTGCTTTATTTGTGCATTTTATAGTCGATACCTCACTATCTTGACTACTATAACTTTATAGTAAGCCTTGAAGTTGAGTAGCATGAGTCTTCCAACTTTGTTCTCCTCAACATTGTGTTGGTATTCTGGGGCTTTTGTCCATAAAAGCTTTAGAATCAGTTTGTTGATACCCATAAAATAACTTGCTGGGATTTTGATTTGATTTTGAATTGAATCTATAGATAAATTGTGAAGAACTGACATCTTGACAATATTGAGTCTTACTATCAATGAATGCAGAATATTTCTCCTGTTATTTAGTCCTTTGATTTCATTTATCAGAGCTATGTGCTTTACCTCATATAGATTTTGCACATATTTTGTTAGATTTATACATAAGTATTTCATTTTTGAGGGGTGCTAATATAAATGGTATTGTGTTTTAATTTCAAATTTCACTTATTTATTGTTGGCATATAGAAAAGCAATTGACTTTTGTATATTAGCCTTGTATCCTGCAACCTTGCTATAGCTTTTTACTTTCAGGAGTGTTTTTGTTGGTCCTCTGAGATTTTCTACGTGGATAATCATCTGTGGACAGCGGCTGTTTTAGGTCTTTCCTACCAATCTCTATACCTTTTATTTGCCTTTCTTGCCTTGTTGCATTAGCACAGACTGCCAGTTAATGTTTAAAATGAGTGGTAAGCATTTCATTACATTTTCAACAATATCTTCTTGAGATCTTTTTTCATAATATCTTCTTATAATCTTTTTAATGTCTTGTGATGTACTCCATTTCATACCTAATTTTGGTTATTTGTGCCTTCTCTCTTTTTGTCTTGATCTATTTCATGCAGAAGTTTACCAAATTTATTGATTTTTATATTGAAATAACTTTTGATCTTGTCAATTCTCTCTATTTTATATTTGTTTTCTATTTTCTTAGTTCTTATTCTTATCTTTTTAGTTCCATTGACTTTATTTAGGTTTATTTTATTGTTCTATTTCTAACTTTGTGAGAGGGATGTTTAGCTTATTGATTTCATCTTTTCTTCTTTTGTAATGAAGCAACATGTACTGAACATTTTCCTCTGAGAATGGGCCTGGCTGCATTCCGTGGTATTTTGAGTATTGTTAGTTAATGAAATAATAAATATACTTATTAATTCAAACATATATGGGGATTTTCTAGGAGTTTTTTTGGTGTGATTTCAAGCTTAATAGGACATATTCTGATCATTTAAATCCTCTAATACATGTGGAGTTTTCCTTGATAGTTCAGCACATGGCTAATTTCTATCAATCCATAGTGTGTAACTGAGAAGAGTTTGCATTCTGCAATTGTGGGTACTGTTTGCTACAAGTCAATTAGTTTAAGTCTGTCAATCATGTTGCTCATATCTTCTAATATTTACTGATCTTTTCTCTACTTCTATTGCTTACTGAGTAAATTGTGATTGTGTTTTCCACTATGATTATTGACTTTTCTATTTCTACTTATACTTCTGTGTTATCTTTCTATATTTTGAGATTAAGATATTGGGTAAATGCAAATTAAGAATGGATTAATATGGTTGACACTTTCATGTGACGTTTTCATCTTTGTCTCTAGTTATGTGTTTATCTACTTTATCTGATATTAGTATAGCTTAATCAGCTATTTGTTTAATGTTTGTATTTTGTATATTTTCTTTCTTTTTATTTTCAACTTTTTGTTTCCTTATTTTGAGATATATTTATAATTAGCATATAGTACATTTTAAAAGTTCAATATGGCCATTTTTGTCTTTTAATAGGAGCATATAATTACTCATATATTTGTGTTTAAATTTCCCATTTTGTACTTGTTTTCAATTTACCTAACCTTTTTTAGGCTCCCGTTTTTCTTCTTTCTTGCCTTGTTTTTTGATAGATTATCTGTTAATATCGTCCCCCACCCGCCCCCTTACCCCGACCTTAACATAGACTTGGTAGCTATACAATTGTTATTCTTTCAGTGATTATCCTGGAGAATACAATGTCTATCTTTAAATTATCAAAGACTAATACTGCTTGGTTCTTTTATCCATTTTCTTGACATTATAATGGTCTTAAAATGCTTTAACTCTACTTATTCCCCTCTCAACTTGTATGCTATTTTTTGTCTTGTATCTCAGTTCTATGCACTGCTCTTTTGCCTTTCTGTGTTTCATGTTTATTATTTTCTTCTTGCTTTACTTTCAAAATCAGAAAAAAGCTCTATCTTTACAGAAGTTGTATTCCTGTTGGGGAGACAGTTAACACACAAATAAATAACTAAAATGGTTATTTTAGTATATCCGGTGGTAATAAGTATTTCAAAGAAAAACAAAGCGGGGAAGGAGGACATGGCATGCTGGGAAGCAGGGCTGGATTTTTAAATGAAAGTGACCAGGGAAGACCTCCCCAAACAACTGAGGTTTGAGCAAAGACCTACAGGAGTCCAAGGGGCAAGCCATGAAGAAATGTGGCAGAAGAATATTTCCAGGCACAGGGAACCATAAACAAAAAGGCCCTGATGTAGGATTGTGCCTGACGTGTTCTGAGATCAGGCAGGGCTGCTGTGACCGGCGTTTAATGATGTGGGAGAGCAGAAGTGGATGATATCAGAGGGGTAGTACAGTCTTTATAGTGAGGCAGTGAGGTGAGAGTAGAGTAATGCTGCCAGGATTGTGTAGGAGGATTTTGGGCTTATTATTATGACACAAAACCCAATTTAAGAGAAGTGATAGTAGTTGAATGCAAAATATAACGTTTTTTTCTTTTAGCTTACATTTTTAGAGGGCTTGTGATATGCCAGGCACTGTATTAAACATCTTACATGCAAGATTTTATTTCATAGTCAATGTATAAGAAGAATGTAGATTTCACACAGATTAGTTAACTTACTTAAGCTCACAGCTCACAAGCTAGGAGTAAAGTCTATGTGATGTCTTTACTATAATTCTATATTTTTCTGGCTCTTGTCATCTAATGACAGAAAACTTACCAATTCATCTGGAGAGATCTAACTCTGAACTCTGTAGACGGGATTTCCTACTTCCTCTTTTTTCACTATGCACAGCAGCAGCAAATGATGCCAAGAGACTTGGTTGGCTTGTAAGGTAGATCATTTACCTATTCTATGCTTTATTGACACCTGTTACACATCCAATTCTGGGCCATTTTTTTCATAAACGCCTATTGTGAGTCCACACAGATGGAGAAAGACACCATGGATGGATAAATCCAAATTAAATATCATTATTAAAAGAAAAATCATATCCCATACAGGACATTGGTATATGAGTTATTTTAACCTACTATAAGATCTTTTGTTTACATCTGAGTGACCAATTATGTTCCTTTTTTATTTTACATAATAGAAAGTAAAAAATCAAATGGGTAGATTATACAAGAAAAATTTGTACTTGAAATAATCCAATGTTATATTTGTAATATCACAAATGAATAGCACATGCATTCTTTAGTTTATAAATTTTAAATTCATGCCTGATTAGCCCTCCTCAGAAGGAGAGATGTTGGCTAACCCAAACCCTGTGGAATAATTAGGAGATTGGGTAATTCATTTTATTTTGTACACAACTTGGCTAGAAAGCTGAAGATTTATTGATGCAATGTAAAATATTACCTGGCAGGTAAAAATAAGCCTGTTAATGAATGTGATTAGAACAGCAGCTGGAATGAATTGCAGCATTTGCAACATCAATGGAATTAATAGACCTTAAAATATTTGGGGAATCAATTAAACGTCTTCTTCGGAATTCAAAAAAATGTGTATTCATGTGCTTAACTTTAAAAAATGATCACCGGGAGAAGAAATGGCTAAATCTTCTGTCAGAAAAGTGTTTAAAGATTCCAAGGGCATCTGACTGTTTCTGGGCCCAGCCAGCTTCTGAAGGAGGCCCTGGTGGGCTGAACGGCAGGCATCTTGGAACAGAAGCTCCAGACTGTGCTTCCAAGAATTAAACAAGAGAAGCATGTGAGAGCAATTGAAATGGGTGTCTTGGCCACACTCCCTGAAGGTTTTGCAACCTCGTTAACCTTTGAGAAGATCACAGCTTCCAACCGGGGTGAAAGAATAAAAGAAGGTGAAGTTTCTTAAGCAAGTTCTCTAATGGTCACCCCAAAGACCTTGAAAAGTTTTAAACCAGAAGTTTTGAGCTGAATATTCTTGTATAAAAGTCCTTAGGAGGAATTAATTGGACAGTGTAATGTACAAGCAACTGAACATAGATATTATCTAGCATTCCCAAAACTAGATTAATTAACCTCTATTTCCCCCCACTAACAAACAAATTAAATAGACTTTTTAAAGCTATGCCTTTGTGCTTTTACCTCCAGGGAAAAACCAAGGGAAGCATCCACTGTCCTCGTGATTGCTCTACAATGCAAAGTTGAAAGTTTCTCTTCAAATTAATATGAAATAGAAGCATGCAATAATAAAGCTGGGGAGATTATTTAATTCAGGCTATGATTGTCTAAAACATCTATTTTAATTTTGGGGATGTATTCATGCCCTATTCCATGTCTACATCCAAAAGACGTGTGCTGTTCATAGGTTTAACATACCCTATACAATTTTTATGATGCTTTTTCTCATCATATCAGAAGGAAGCCGGGCAGGGTCAGAAATCCTGCAGTCACAACTACTGGTTTTGTGAAGATGGCATCAGGATTTCCTACTGGTTTCTTATTGCCCATATGGCTTCAAGCTTCAATGTCACTCCTAGACCCAAGCAGCCAGGGTCATGCCTTTGTCCCACATTGCTCATGGACATATTCTGGTGCTCTTCCTGGGGAGAGGAGACAGTGGGGAGATGGTCAAGGGGATGCGCCCAACCAGAGCCTAGACTTTTCTTCTAGACCATGCTCTGGGGACATGTGACCTCAAAATTCCTGCTTAAACCTGTGAGCTGGCTTTCAAGGCTACAGTTTGTCCTACAAGAGTGGAACATAGTGCTATGGGTACGTGTACCCATGATCTGAGGGGATATATAGTGGGTGGCTGTTTATGGAGGGGGAGTAAACACTGGGGGTGAATGGAGCTTAGACATGTGGCATATACTCAGGCCTCTCAGGGGGCCAAATGATAGGGAAGCGGCTGGGAAAACTGAAGCGGGCCGCACAGTTAGGGAGCCTCTATTTGTATTCTTTTACCCATTGGCTTGCTAAACTGCTGCAGCTAACCATGGTCATGGCCACACCAGGAGATGGAGCTGTGTCTGGGTCCCTAACAAAATGCACTGGAAATGCAATTTGCCTTCTCGCCAATTTTCTGTTTTCTTCGGAAACTAAAACACTCACTTGACATTTTACTGCCAAGATTATCAGAATCAACAAGGGATAATCTCCCCATTTATTCTACTTTAGTTCTGGTTTCAGCAACTTGTTCCTTATTTTAGCATCTCCTATGGCTTCTCCTATTTGCGTCTTCCTTGTCTGGCAATGTCCCCACTTCGTGATTCAGCCATCACACAATACCTCCATCCTCTCCACCACCCATTCAGGTTTTTCCTTGTGGCGTTATCTCTGATGATCTTCCACTTCGGTGCCACAAATGGCATCTGTTCTCTTTGCCTTAGTCTAATCCACTAGGGCTTTTGATGATGAAAATTTCAGGTGGAAGGAGAACGTAGTGTCATCACACTGTGTATATACGTGGTTGTGGGTAGCAGAGGGAGGAAAGAGGAGGGGAAAGCACAATTTATATTCTGCAATGGATATCTTGACACTACAGAATCTTGAGGCTGCATGTTCTTCTAGGGTTTATGATACTTCTCAACCATTCAAAGACTCGTAAAAAGAAAACTGCATTCCCTGTGTGGAGCACACAGGAGAGGAAATTATTTTTTTCAGACAAAAAATGAAGAGTTAACATATAAACATCTTAGCCAAGAGCTCAGGTCCTGATCTGGGGACAGGAGGGATAGGCAGGAAGAAGGAGGTATAAATCCCACTAATTCACAGAAAAAGAGACAATTTGAGGCCAAGAAAGTACATGCCTTTGAGTGGTGAAAACAATACATTGAGTTGTCATGCAGTAGGAGGACTTAATTCTGTCTCTTGTCACCAACTACCTGTATGACTTTGAGCAGTTTACCAAACTATTTTCACCTTCAGTTTCCTTATTTGTAAAATTAGCATAATATCTTCTCTGATTCCTTACAGGGTAGTCGTGAAGATGAAGTGAAACAATGACAGTGAAAACACTTTGTCTACTGGAATATGCTATGCACATGTGTTTGAGCCCCAAGTTCTCTCACAAGCTCCAATGTGTCTAAGGTCCAGACAGGTCAAGGCTAGCAAACACGGCGGTGCTTGTGCTCTTTGTTCCGATTGTCCCATAAGCCACTGTCCCCAGGCAATAAAAGTTTGTTGGCTAAATGAAAATAATGCAAGATAATATTCTTCTGTTTCTGTCATGCAATCCTTTATCTCATTTTTTTGTTTGTTTTGTTTTATAAGTAGAGATCTATTTATATTCTATAAGCTATTTATATTCTATAATTTGTGTATACGTGTAGCCAACAAGAGTGCACTAAGGATCCCCCAAAGAGCTCCTTATATAGGCAGGGTAAGTTTTGTCTCACCCAAGGAGCCTAATTCTCCGAGATATGAGTGGTTAAAGGGTTAGGACACCAGCTGTGATGGACCTTGAGCATCATATTACGTAGATTGTTGGAACCCTAGTTTCCTCAGCTATAAAATTAATATTTTCAATAATGTAATTTCTAGGATCTTTTCCAGCTCTAATTTCTAGGATTCTAAATCTATGATACACACACGCTCAGCTTTTCTTTTTCCTTTTTGAATGATGAATAAGTAAAAGCAAAACCAACCAGAACCTAAATAATCAAAATAATTAACTGATTAATTAAGAATTTTATCCATTCAACAACTGTTTCTTGAATATCAACATGATGCCAGGTCTAGGCACTGGGGACACTGAGGGAAACAAACAGACAAGATCCTGCTCTTCTGGGGCTCACTGCTTAGTGGGAGAGACAACAATGAAGCAGATAAATGAATAAGAAAGATGTTGAATAGAGACGTGGGTTATAAAATGGGAAACTTTAGGTTCACCACATTACCCATACATTTTCTTTCCCCCAAATACCAAGATTTCTGATTTAGTATCATCTTTTAAGTAGGTTTGGAGCATTTGGTTTCCCTCATGGAAACGAGGAAGAGAAAATGAATGGAAAGGGGCTTAGAAAATTCTGAATCTTTGAAATCGTTAACTCCTTCAATTTTGAGGGCAGAAAATCTAGACACAAAAATGAGCAATTCTTGGTGTTAGATATAGCATCAAACAGATGAGGTTTGTATATGGGGGAAACGCTGGAGGATATAGTTATATACTTACAGGGGGTCACAATTTAGACATTCATTTGTATCTTGATTGAGTATATTGTTAGGAAAAGATCTCAAATGTGATGGAACTAATTTGAAAGCTCACATAGCCTTATTAGTGAAATGAAACTAGTCACTATATATTTAAAATTAAGACAAAAGAGAGAAAACAATACTTGTACAAGGCTAGTAAATAAACAAAACTCAAAACTTAAAAATAAGTTAGAAATAGTTCTGAATTTATTTTGAATGTCAGTGCCTGAAGCAAATTGGTTAAACCAGAGGAACACACGATGCTGAGTCAGAGAGAGAAGCTTTTGCCGGTGTTTTGAAGGGCTCAGGGATGGAGGTGATAGTCCGTTATTACGCCATATTTCACTTCTAAGCGTATAGCTGTCCTTTCCCTTGGTTTACCCATAGCGTGAATGCTATGCTTATGCTGCTCAGTTATGACTATCCTCACTTTATTTGACTCATAAACGGGACAAAGTAAAGAGGAGAAAAAAGAACATGAGCATCTTCTGAAGTAATAGAGAAAGAGTTGCAGATGGGCTGGGAAGAAGGAGGGAGTTGAGGGAGATGGGGTGTGTGGACACTTCAGAAAGAAGACTTGGCATGCGACTAGTAGATAGGTAAGTCCTGGAGATCTAATGCACAGCATAGTGATTATAGACAACAATATTGTGTTATAAACATCAAACTTGCTAAGAGACCAGGTGTATTCCCACCACAAGAAAGAAATGATAATTATGTGATGTGATGGAGGTGTTAGCTAATGCTACCAGGGCAATCGTATTGCTGTCTATATATGTATCAAACCAATGTGTCATACACCTTAAACTTACACGTTATATGTCAAATTTATTTCAACAAAAAAAACCGAAAGAAGATCTGTCTGAAATCCACCAAGTTGTGAGGGGTGAAATGCAAGAAACAGGAGAGTGGGGAGAAAAGGTTGGGGAAATAAAGGTGTTTATCTCAAGGGCAGGAAGGAGAAACCAGAAGACTGCAGCCAGGTTGGGGGCAAACAGCACTGAGCAGAGTGATAGTGCTTGATGCTGGTGACAGATCGCAACCTATGACTTATAGTTGGGAATCTTTGTGAATCAGATATTGTGTGTTGAAGTGTACCTATTCTTTGAACATTTGCCTTGGATCTATCAGTGTTTTTAGCCACGCTGCATTTTCTTTCAAGACAAGTTTAAAGCTATTCTTTGTCATTCAGCAAATCTACTGTCAGATGTGGATGATGTGCTGACATTTTAGTGCTAACTACAATCTATTTTCCTCACTAAATACTGAATGAGAGAGTTTATGCACACAATGTGGATTTAAGAAATTTCCCTGCCGAGGTTAATGTGCTTAAAGGTCAGTGGAGTCGGGTGTGTTTTGGAAGAACATAATGCAGAGCATTTAAAAATATATAGATTTGACAGGTCTTCTGCAAGCTTTATTGTCTACAATGTAGTGCTCAGTTTCTGCGAGATTAATATACCCACAAAAGTAATCATTACTGGGACCTTGATGGACTGAGTGGTTTCTGAAGCTACTGTAACACCAAATCCATACTGAGTACAATATGCACGGGCAGCAGTGAAGCTGTAACTCAGCCCTGTGTGATTATGATGTTTAAATAGAAAGCGAGATTCAGGGAAAGTGTTTTGCAACGATGTCCCCTCCAAATAACAGAGTATTTACTGATTCACCAAGAAAAAGCCAGTGTTCAAAAAGACTGCGGGTGTCACAAGCAATTAGTGTGTATGAAGGATCTTCTGCAAATCCCAGAGAAGACAGGAAAATGTTATATAGCGTGTGAAATGTAGGGGTCATTTCAAAAGTAATGGATACTGACACAGAACTACAAACCATTTTAAGGTTTACACATCACTCAAAGAAATTGGATTAGAGCCAGAGAAAAAGATGTTTTATATTACAGTTTTAAAAAACAAAAAACCTTGGGGCCAGCCCAGGGGTGCAGCGGTTAAGTGCACACGTTCCACTTTGGCGGCTCAGGGTTGCCCGGTTCAGATCCCAGGTGCGGACATGGCACCGCTTGCACGCCATGCTGTGGTAGGCGTCCCACATATAAAGTAGAGGAAGATGGGCAGGGATGTTAGCTCAGGGCCAGTCTTCCTCAGCAAAAAGAGGAGGATTGGCAGCAGTTAGCTCAGGGCTAGTCTTCCTCAAAAAAAAAAAAAAATCTTAAGGGCATTTGTTACAAGACAGCATAATATTTACCTTCCTTCCAAATGTAATGTACATGAAGGCAAAGGGTTCTATGTGATTTCTAAGGTAAAATGTTACCATTTTGAGCACATTTTGTTCCAAAATACTTCACATCAACAATAGTCTGTACATATTAAAATAGTTTATAAGTGACATGTAAATAAAGTACCCAAATCCTAGTGTTCAACAGTGTTTTTACCTTCTGCTGAAAGAATAGCTCATCAGATGTTTCACAGCCTGTGTCTAAATTCTCACATAGGACCAGATTGCCATTTGCTTTTTCTTGGAAACACATTTAACAAGTTTGGTGTTTCTTTTTCCCCCCCGAGGAAGATTAGCCCTATGCTAACATCTGCTAATCCTCCTCTGTTTTCTGAGGAGGACTGGCCCTGAGCTCGCATCCATGCCCATCTTCCTCTACTTTATACATGGGATGCCTACGGCAGCATGGCTTGCCACGTGGTGCCATGTCCCCACCTGGGATCCCAACCCATGAACCCCGGGCCACCAAGAAGCAGAACGTGCATACTTAACTGCTGTGCTACCAGGCCAGCCCCAACAAGTTTGGTATTTTGACTCAGACTTGGAATAATATTCGTGGGCCCTGGTTGGCTTGGAAGAGGGGTTGATTTTCTGAGGCAGGGTTCTGGTAGCCATCATGAAGGTTATCTCTATTTATGTGGACACTGTAGTCCTTTGAACGGTGGTCCTCCAAAAGATATGCTCACTTCCGAATTCCTAGAACCTGTGGATATTACCTTATTTGGACAAAGGATCCTTGCAGATGTAAGTAAACTAAGGATCTTGTGATGAAAAGATCATCTTGGCCTATCTGGTGGGCCCAAGGGCCAATGATGAATATCCTTTAAGAGAAGGCCAGAGGGAGATTTGAGACAAACAGAAGAGAAGACACAGAGATTAAGGCAATGTGAAGACAAAGAAGAGATTGGAATGATGTGGCTACAAGCCCAGGAAGCCAAGAAACACCAGCAGCCGCCAGAAGGTAGAAGAGGATCCCCGAGAGCCTTTGAGGCAGTGTGACTTGGCGGACACCTTGATTTGGGACTTCTGGCTTCTAGAACTGTGAGAGAAGAATTTCCTATTCTTTTAAGCCAACCAGTTTGTGGTAATTTGTTGCAGCAGCCACAGGACACTAATACAGGCACCTTCAACTCCTATGGCTCCTACATATCAAAGAACAAAGCTGGGTGCTATGCCGAACACGGTCTAGACCTGCTCATCCTCTGTGTCTCATTCTGCACTCACGTGAGGTGATAATAACACATTGGAGGTGACAGCAAAGATGGAGAGGGTAGTTCTAACTCCAAATGCCAGATTATTAAGCTATCTTTAGTTTTTGGGTGAGGAGAAATGGGAACCATTTCTAGTCATGTGCTCCCCACAATCTGTCTCCTTGCTTCCTCTTTACTTGCCTTTTGTGCACCATTTTGGCCTTGGGAAGAGGACAAGAGAGACACAGGAAGGAATTGGAAGCAAGGAATAAACTGAAAGTAGTGAGAACTCTTATTTGACAAGAATGTACAATTATGGTGTATAGATTAAGAAACCTTGAAAAACAAACACATGAACAAAACCAAAAGAACAGACACAAAGCCAGCAGAGATATAAACCAACAGTGAAAGAGTAATGTGACCTTTTTCACAACCTTAACATTTGTTGAATTAGATAGATTATACCATCAAATTAGGAGATAAAGTATTTCTCTCTGTGTCTTGCCAAAGTTGCTGTATAAAGATACACAACAATGACTGCATAACATCATTTAATTTTGGACAGATTATTTTTCTGTCTGGAACTGTTTGGAGCATAAGATAGTGCTTTGACCCTTATCGAAGTCAGAGACTTTGTTCTTGGTCCCTAGTTCTCTTTCTGTCTCTTTTTGTCTCTTTAGCCATACGTTGGAGGTGGGCTTCCTCAGGGTTTTCTTAAAGGGAATGAGCCTTCTTGCTCTTATTTCTGGGTCTTCTCAGTAAATTCAATTTAGGAAGTTAGTTCAACTTAACTTGCCTCTTAACTAGTGCATTTTAGCTTTTGATCCCAGGGATCTAAGTAGATTACATATTGATGTGTTATCAGGGAAGTTTGACTTCACACAGGCATCATAAAATAGCAGCCCTGTCCTCTAGAGTCTAAAGCTAAGTGAAAAGAAATAAATATCTAGATGACACTGCCAGCTCACTTGAACTGGCTCGTATCCAGGTACCATGAGGGAATTGGTAATGTTTGAGGATGCACCAAGGTACTTGCTCAGAAAGCTGCTACTTGTGAGGAAACTCTCATCTTCTTTGGGTTAATAAGAGGAAGGCAGTGCTGTTGAAGTGAAGATGGATTCAGTTTGCAGTTGTAGGCATAATTTGCTGAGTCAGTACACTTCAAATAGCTTTGGGTAATGCCCTCAAGGTGACTTGCAGATGCCCCAGAAGATGTCTGCTTAAACGGCTCAGCTGCTACTGCCTCAACCTGGATCTTAAGATCTTCCTGATCTGTCCACCATTTTTCTTTCCTCTGAAATATCCCTCTACACAGCTGCAACTTTGACGAAGCCTAGCCGCTCAACAGTGATATGAAGCCCCTGAGACTTTGTTAGAGATGACTGTCCTCTCATCCCTGCCTAACTGAGATCCTAGTCATTTCAAGGCCCTGCCTAACCCAGAATTCCCAAACACAGTTACCTACTTCTTCCTCTGCAGTCATGCATATCATACTGCTGGAGCCTCTATCTTGCCCCTGTTTCATTTGTCTTGTTTCACACCTGATGCCTTTCTGACTGTCTCCCACTGGACTGTGACTTACTGGGGACTTATGTCTTAGTCATCTTTGTACAACTCATGGTAACTGATTGGAGACTTTTTCTCTTTTAGCTTTTCAATAAACATTATTTAATTAATAAAAAAAAAATCATGAGGACCTTCTAGAGAAAAAGTTGATTTGGACATTTACAAAATAATTTTAATTTCCCAGATTTGCTGGAAAACACTGAATAAATAGTTGCCTGGAACACCCAGAAATCAATTAAATATTTGAGAATCAAGAAAGCAATTCAGTGTCAAGATGGCAGCATAAGCAGACTCTGAACTCATCTCCTCCCATGAACACAGCCAAGTTACAACTAGTGTTGGAAAAATTACCCTGGAAAGAAAATTGAAAACTGGATAAAAAGAACCCCCACAACAAGGGACAGTCCTGACTAAGGCAGAAGAGGCAGAAATTCCTTCTGGAGAGAAAAAAAGCCACCTTCAGGAGCAGCAGATTTCCTCAGCCAGCAGGGCGGGAGCCTCCTTAAGGTACGCAGCCCTCCCTGGAGGAGTGAGGTCTGGAGCGGGGGCCAGTTACTGCTATAAGCATCCTTCAGACTCAGCACGACAGAGATAAGGGTCTTACTACCCGGCTCTGCTGGTTATTAACTGCAGTGGGGAATACCCCCAGAAAAGCTATTGTATGAAAGCCAAAAAGACCCGGGTCTTAAAGGGCCCATGCATAAACTCACCTGTCTCAGCAAACTAAAATAACCATAGAGAAGGCTGACAGTCCTTTGGTGAAAAGAAACTCACCTGGTGAGCTCTGGGTGCATCTCCATGAGGGAGAGACTTCTCCGGAGACTGAGACATTGGTGGTGGCCATTGTTGTCACCTAGTCCAAGCATGCTGATACAGACCCCCAGCAGCCTAGGGGTCTGCCACATCCACTAGAGCACAGATTTAATCCAATTCAGCCAGGGCTGGCAGCCCACCCTAGAGACTGGCCCCACCCAACAGCAAGCCCTTAGGCTACTTGTCGGCCTGCATTGACTGGGTGCCTTGATCCTCTACAGGCAGGCGGGAGGATCCACCTCTGTGGGGCAGGGCCTGTGTGAGGACCAGGTGAACTGTGGGGAGCATTGGTGGAGAGGTAGGAGCCTCTGAAGTGGGGCGTTGGGATATACGCCAGGGGTTTGGGAAGTGTGCATGGACCAGGACTGTGTTGACCGTGTGTGTGGTCCTGTGGGGGGGGGGGGGGGGGAGGCTTATCAGTGGCAGAAGACCTGTGTTTCACAAATAGTCATAAAAAGGATCAGCCCCACTTTCTAAAACCTGAAACAATTGAGTGCTCCCTTTGCCTAGGGCCAGTCACACTCAGCTGCACTCCTAAGAGAACTGACAACAGCCTTGTAGGCCTGAGGCCTATAGCAACTGTAAGCCCCTGAACCTAGCAACCAGCTGCACTGGGTACCTACCCAATTAAGAGGAAAACTGCAATAGGAGTGTGCTGATAGTCTGCAAACAGTGCTGAGGCTCCCCAAACTGGATTTATAAACAGCTGGCCAGGGAAGGAAAGACTAGACTCCCTGGGTACCTGCATTAAGAGCACCCCTGCCATAGCAGAAGGACACAAGTAACCCGTAAAGGGGTCACTCTTGGATCTTTTGGACTAGTGATGAGAGGGAAGCACACTGCTGGGTCTCAAAAGGCATCTCTTACATAAGGCCACTTCTCCAAGATAGGACACATAGCTGACTCACCTAATACATAGAAATAAGCACAGAGAAAGAGGCATAATGAGGAGACAAGGGAATACATTCCAAGCAAAGGAAGAGGACAAAACCCCAGAAAAAGAACTAAATGAAACAGAAATAAGTGACCTACCTGAGAGAGAGTTCAAACAAAAACTCATAAGGATGCTCACAGATATTGGGAGAAGACTGGATGAACATAATGAGCCCATCGACAAAGAACTGGAAAATATAAAAAAGAACCAATCAGAAACAAAGAATACAATGCTGGAAATGAAAAATTCACCAGAGGACTCAATAGCAGAGTGATACAGAAGAATGGATCAACAAGCTAAACTAAAGACTAGAGGAAATCATCCAAGCTGAACAGACAAAAGAAAAAAGAATTAGATAAAAGAAGAACAGTCTAAGGGAACTCTGGGACAATATTAAGCACACTAACATTCATATTATAGGTGTCCCAGAAGGAGAAGAGAGAGATAAATGGGCAGAAAATTTATTTGAAGAAATAAAAGTGGAAAATTTTCCTAACCTAAGGAAGGAAACAGACATCCAAGTATAAGAAGCACAGAGAGCAGCAAACAAGATAAACACAAAGAGGGCCATACCAAGACATGATATAATTAAAATGTCCAAAATTAAAGATAAAGAGAGAATCCTAAAAGGAGTAAAGGAAGGCAACAATGACATACAAAGGAAAGCCCATAAGGCTATCAGTGGACTTCTCAGCTGAAACCCTACAGGTGAGAAGCGAATGGCATGACATGTTCAAAGTGCTAAAAGGAAAAAACCTACAGCCAAGAATATTCTATCCATCAACGTTGTCATTTAGAATGGAAGGAGAGACAAAGAGCTTCCCAGACAAGCAAAAATTAAAGGAGTTTATCACCAAGAAACCAGTTCTACAAGAAATGCTGAAGGGACTTATTTAAGTGGGAAAGCAATGACCATAAATAGGAATAAAAAATTATCAGCAAAACCCCCCAAAAAACCAGGCAATAAAATCACTGGTAAAGGGAAAAATATAGTAAAGGTAGCAAATCAACCACCTGTGAAGATAATATGAAGGTTAAAAGACAAAAGGACTAAAATTACCTATTTCAATGATAAGAGGGTAATGGATAGACACACACAAAACAAGAGATTAGACATGATTTCAAAAACATAAAATGTGGGAAGAGGGGAGTGAAAAAGTAGAGCATTTAGAAAGAGGCCAAGCTAAAGAGTCTCTCAACTCAATATTGACTATTATATACATAGAATATTATATAGGATCCTCATGGTAATCACAACTCAGAAAGCTATAATAAGTAAGCAAATAAGTAAGACAAAAGAAATGAAATGTATTACTAAAGAAAGCTGTCAAACTACAAGGGAAGAGAGCAAGAGAAGAAGAAAGGAACAGAGAAGAACTATTAAAACACCCGGAAAAAAAAAGTAACAAAATGGCAATAAATATATATTTATTAATAGCTACTTTAAATGTCAATGAACTAAATGCTCCAATCAAAAGGCATAGGGTGGCCAATTGGACAAAAAACAAGACCCATATATATGCCTCATACAAGAGACACAGTTTAGATCTAAAGACACTCACAAACTGAAAGTGAAAGGATGGAAAAAGATACTCCATGCACATGGCAAAGAAAAGAAAGTGGGGGTGGCAATACTTATATCGACAAAATAGCCTTGAAAACAAAAACTGCAACAAGAGACAAAGAAGGGCAATACATAATGATAAAGGGAACAAACTAACAAGAAGATATAACACTTGTAAACACCTATGCACCTACATAGGAGCACCTAAGTATATAAAAGCAATTATTAACAGACAGAAAAGGAGAAATAGACAGTAACAGAATAATAGTAGGGGACTTTAACACTCCACTTACATCAACAGGTAGATCATCCAAACAGAAGATCCATAAGGAAACATTGGCCTTAAACAACACATTTGACCAGATGGACTTAGTTGATGGACTTCAAATGCACATGGAACATTCCCCAGGATTGACCACATATTAGGCCACAAAACAAGTCTCAATAAATTTAAGAAGACTGAAATAATACCATGCATCTTTTCTGACCACAAAGGTATGAAACTAGAAATCAACTACAGGAAGAAATCGGAAAAGCCACAAAAATGTGGAGATCAAACAAAATGCTACTGAACAACGATTGGGTCAATGAAGAAATCAAAGGAGAAATAAAAAAATTCCTGGAGACAAATGAAAATGAAAATATGACATGCCAAAAGCTATGGAATACAGCAAAAGTGGTTCTAGGAGGGAAGTTTATAGCAATTCAGGCCTACCTCAACAGAGAAGAAAAATCCCAAATAAATAATCTAACAGCGTATCTAAAGGTACTGGAAAAAGAAGAACAAACAAAGCCCAAAATCAGCAGAAGGAAGGAAATAATAAAAATCAAAGCAGAAATAAATGAAATAGAGACTAAAAAAAATAGAAAAAATTAATGAAACCAAGAGTTGGTTCTTTGAAAGATAAACAACATTGACGAACCGTTAGCTAGACTCACCAAGAAAAAAAGAGAGAAGGTTCAAATAAATAAAATCAGAAATGAAAGAGGAGAGATTACAATGGATACTTCAGAAATACAAAAGATAATAAGAGAATATTACGAAAAGCTATACGCCAACAAATTGGATAATCTACAGGAAATGGATAAATTCTTAGAAACATCCAACTTTCCAAAACTGGATCAAGAAGAAGTACAGAATTTGAATAGACCAATCACCAGTAAGGAGATCGAAACAGAAATCAAAAGCCTCCCCAAAAATAAAAGTCCAGGACCAGATGGCTTCCCTGGTGAATTCTACCAAATATTCAAAGAAGCCTTAACACCTATCCTTCTCAAACTCTTTCAAAAAATTCAAGAGGAGAGGAGGCTTCCTAACTCAGTTTATGAAGCCAACGTTATCTTGATACCAAAACCAGACAAGGACAACATAAAAAAAGAAAATTATAGGCCAATATCACTAATGAACATTGATGCAAAAATCCTCAAGAAAATACTAGCAAATCGAATACAGCAATACATTAAAAAGACCATACATTATGATCAAGTGGGTTTCATTCCAGGGATACAGGGATGGTTCAACAGCCCTATCTATCAACCCAATCTATCAACGTGATACACCACATTTAACAAAATGAAGAGTAAAAATCACAGGATCATCTCAATAGATGCAGAGAAAGCATTGGACAAGATATAGCATCCATTTATGATAAAAATTCTAAATAAAATGGGTGTAGAAGGATAGACCTCAACATAATAAAGGCCATATATGACAAACCCACAGCAAATATCATTCTCAATGGAGAAAAATCGAAAGCTATCCCTCTAAGAACAGGAGCCAGACAAGGATGCCCACTGTCACCACTCTTATTTAACATAGTATTGAAAGTCCTAGCCAGAGCAATCAGGCAAGGAAAAGGAAATAAAAGGGATCCATATTGGAAAAGAAGAAGTGAAACTGTCACTCTTTGCAGACAACATGATTTTATTTCTAGAAAACCCTAAAGAATCCACTAAAAAACTTTTAGAAATCATAAATGAATACAGTCCAGTCGCAGATACAAAATCAACATACAAAAATCGGTTGTGTTTCTATATACTAACAACAAAGTAGCAGAAAGAGAAATTAAGAATACAATCTCATTTACAATTACAACAAAAAGAATAAAATACCCAAGAAAAAACTTAACCAAGGAAGTGAAAGATCTGTACACCGAAAACTATAAAACATTGTTGAAAGAAATCGAAGAAGACACAAATAAATGGAAAGATATTCCGTGCTCTTGGATTGGAAGAATTAACATTGTTAAAATGTCCATACTTCGTAAAGCAATCTATAGATTCAACACAATCCCTATCAAACTTCCAACAACATTTTTCACAGAAATAGAACAAAGAATCCTAGAATTTATATGGAACAACAGAAGACCCCAAATAGCCAAAGCATTCCTGAGAAAAAAGAACAAAGCTGGAGGTATCACACTCCCTGATTTCAAAATATACTACAAAGCTATAGTAACCAAAACAGAGCGATACTAGCACAAAAGCAGATACAGAGATCAATGGAACAGAATCAAGAGCCCAGAAATAAACCCACACATCTAGGGATAGCTAATATTCGACAAGGGAGCCAAGAGCATACGATGGAGAAAGGAGAGTCTCTTCAATAAATAGTATTGAGAAAACTTGTCAGCCACATACAGAAGAATGAAAGTAGACCATTACCTTATACCACACACAAAAATCAACTCAAAATGGATTAAAGACTTGAATATAAGACATGAAACCATGAAACTTTTAGAAGAAAACATAGGCAGTACGCTGTTTGACATTGGTCTGAGCAGCATATTTTCAAGTACCATCTCTGACCGGGCAAGGGAAACAAAAGAAAAAAATGAACAAATGGGATTACATCAAACTAAAACCTTCTGCACAGCAAAGGAAACCATCAACAAAACAAAAAGACAACCTAACAATAAGAGGTTAATATCCAAAATATACAAAGAACTCATATAGCTCAACAACAAATAAACCAACAACCCAATTAAAAAATGGGCAAAAAGTCTGAACAGAGGTTTCTCCAAAAAAGATATACGGATGGCCAACAGGCATATGAAAAGATGCTCAACATCATTAGCTATCAGGGAAATGCAAATCAAAACTACAATGAGGTATCACCTCACTCTGGTCTGAATGGCTGTAATTAACAAGACAGGAAACAAGTGTTGGAGAGGATGTGGAGAGAAGGGAACCCTTGTACACTGCTGGTGGGAGTGTAAACTGGTGCAGCCACTATGGAAAGCAGTATGGAGTATCCTCAGAAAATTAAGAATAGATCTACCATACAATCCAGCTATTCCACTGCTGGCTATTTATCCAAAGAACTTGGAAACACAAATGCATAAAGATACATGCACACCTATGTTCACTGAAGCTTTATAAACAATAGCCAAGACTTGGAAGCAACCTTGGAGCCCATCAAGGGACGAATGGATAAAGAAGATGTGGTATATATACACAATGGAATACTACTCAACCATAAGAAATTATGAAATCCTGCCATTTGTGACAACATGGATGAATCTTGAGGGTATTATGCTAAGTGAAATAAGTTAGAGGGAGAAATACTGTATGATCTCACTCATAAGTAGAAGATAAAAACAATGACAAACAAACACGTAGCAACAGAGATTGGATTGGTGGTTACCATAGGGAAAGCGGGGAGAGGGGAGGACAAAAGGGGTGATTCGGCTCACATGTGAGCGGATGGACTATAATTAGTTTTTGGGTGGTGAACATGATGTAATCTACACAGAATTCAAAATATATTACGATGTACATCTGAAAGCTATATAATGTTATAATCCAATGTTACTGCAATAAAAAAAAAGAAAGCAATTCATTGTTCCATAAATATATAGACAAAAATATTGGAATTAGCTCAGGATTTAACTTGTGCAAGTTACTTTAGATGGGAACACCAAAGGTCATTGTTACCAAACTCTTAATGGTTTACAGTGTCTTGCTTGGGTTGTGGCAACAACCTCCTAATTGGTTTCCATCCTCCAGTGGCATAACCTCCAAACCACAGTCTCCACAAAGGAATATTTATAAAATGGAATGCTGACCCTGTCTTGATCCTGCCATCAGGATGAAGTCCAGATGCTGTGGCCTGGCTTGTAAGGCCTTTTATGACCTCCCTCGCCTGCCTTTCCAGTCACATCTCTATAGATTGTTCATGCTGTCCTTTCAGATCCACTGCTTATTCTCTGATCCCATGCTTTCTTAGGCTTCCGTTCCTTGGTTTTTTTTTTTTTTCCTGGAATTTTCTCTCTTTTTTCATCTTTCAAAGTAACTCGATTCTTTCAGAATTAGTTTAAGCAAATTCTTCAGGCTGAGTGTGCTCCATGTGCAAATGCTATCATAGCACTTTCAACATAGCATTTCCTACACTCTGTCATCACAGTTGATACTTTTGCCTTGTTCCCACAGAGGGCCAGGATCATGTCTTATTCATAAGTCTGGAGCTTTGGGAATCCTCAGCACAGAGGAAGGGTTTTAGGCAGCGATAGAGATGAAGGTCCCCAGGAAGAACGTGTAGACTAAAAAGGGCATCAGGCTGAGAAACGAGCCCCGGGAAGATCAGCCTTCACAGGGTTAGCAGAGGAAGAGTACCCACCGAAGGAGCCTGAAAAGGAGGAGGGGAATCAGAAGAGATCCATGTTTGGAATCCAAGGGAGGAAAAAGTTTCAGATTAAAAAATATTCCACTGTGGGAAGTATTGTAAAGCTGTCAAGTTGAGTAAACTTTGAAAGGGACTCACTGGATTGGGTGCTTAGGAGCTCACTGATGGCCTTTGTAGTAGATCGCGGGTCTTTTTCAAGGAGTTAGCATGCACACAAACACTTTCCCACACCAGATAAATGCCATATAATTCTGCCTGAAGACTTTGGAATTCCTGGGTTGGCATGTCTACTATACTTTTGTCGTAAGGGACATAGTCCAGGTTCTCAGCACAAAGATATTTGGGAAAAGTTGAAGAAAGAGGATATACTTCTGTGCTTTGGATATGATTTTAATCCTAACTCCTGTTGTATGCTATAATCTTATACACCTCATTAGATGCTCAAAGCCTCACCTACTTTCCAGGCCCTCAGCTGCCACAGAGACTGATTTGTCCTCTGTGGGCAATTTTGCCACCTGAGGCTGACCCAGTGTACTCCTGGGTCTTCGGCTCCTCCAGCCACTTTCAGGCTTGGATGCAGCTGGACACTGCAGCCCTGGGATGGGCTTCTTCAGCACCTATTGAGGGAGTTGGGTAACATGACTTGGAATTTGGGGAAAGGAGCTACCTATGTGGTGAGCCTGGGAGACTGGAGATGGGAAGGAGCCATGCAGATAGGTTCCTCCTCCTTCCTCCTTGAAGGGACTGCTTTGAGCAGATTCTCTGAACAGCCCGTCTGGAGACATCCCAGGTGGCTAAGTGGCTGCACCTGCTGAGTGACCAGATGTGTGTCTTTGAGGCTCTTGGTAAAGCAGTGGCCATTGCAGTGACATGCTATGGCTCTTCAACCTTCCCTGTCACACTCCTCCTTTCATTAGCTCTTACTGCCTTGAGACTCCACCTTCAAATAAGCACCTGTCCCAGCTCTGCTTTCAACAGAACCCAAGCTGAGACATTTGTTTATCTTCCATGTCTACTTAGGATGCTGGTGATCATGGCACTATCAATAGCAAAGCCCAGACTTTTCTAGTTAATAGCTGACCTGTCCTCTCCCTCCCAACTTCATGGCAATTGATAAGGCAAACATGTCACACGATTTGAATGACATGAATAGTGGGCCAGGATTCATTTAGACTGACATCTTGTCTGCTCTGCAAAAGTTATAAAGCTGACTTGAGTAAAGAAATTGCTATTCATTTTGGGAACGAGAACTCAAGATCGATATGCCAGCTCATCACTAGGGCACCAGGCTCTGACTTAGCTTTCTTGGCTGCAAATGGCAGGAGAATGGGGTTGTTCAAACACCACAAAGAAGAAGATGATTTGTCAAGACTCCACCAATCTGCTGAGTCCGCTGTCACTTGGGCCCCATCTGCACAGATGTAAAGTATTCCTGTTGAAATAAGGGTCCTTTAGGTTAGGAGCCATAACTATTATCTTAATGAGAGGATTAAGATAATAGTTAATTGTTAGGATTGTTACTTAGGCTTTTGGCAAACACCCCAAGAAGAATAGTGAATTCACATATCTTGAAGGAAAGGGAATAAATTACACACCAGGATCTGGAGCAAATCGCTGAGCAGCTGGACAAGAGTTGGGAGAGGAGGGTAGATTCCGAATAGGCATTCCTGTATAGGGGCACAGATGGAAGGGAGAGAATAAAATCAATAAATGCGAAATTCTATTTCTGGAAGTTTGGTTATGAAAGTTAGATTTCAGAGGATGGTAACTAGAGGCAGAAGCTAGGTCAAGGTTTTCGTCTTTTTGTACTTTACTTTTTCAATATTGGGTAGACATTTGCTTATTTACATGCTGAGAGAAAGGAGCCACCTGTTGAGTTAGAGTATAGGCACAAAGGGAAAATGTTTCCCTTGCTACCCAGAAGACTCTTAGGATCTCATGTGAACTCTGAGATTTTATGGTCATTTTGCCTCTCCAGGCCTCAGTTTCCCTTATTTATGAATTGAGGTCTCTGCACTAGGTGGTCTTCAAAGTTATGATGCATGCCCATTCATTTTGCTCTGTAAGCCTGTGTTGTGGGCCCTGTATTGACTTGTTTCCAGGTTCCCCACTGTTTCCTCCATCCCTAAATTCCAAAGCAAAAGTATGTATACGCAAACTATCCTTATTCTGATGTCAAAGTTACGGTTCTGAACACTCCACGTGAGGAAACATTAGAGTGGGATAGTAACAAAATATTTTTAAAAAAGAATACTTTATAGATTGGCTGCACAGATTCAGAAGTCCTGATGTACCCAAGGAAGATGGCTGAAGTGTAGATGAACAGAGATTAGGCCAACTGGAGAGAGAGAAAGAAAGAGGGGTGGGGGAGGAGAGGGAGAGGGGGAGAGAGAGAGAGAGCGGAGAGGGAGGGAGTGAGAGAAAGGCTAATGTCTTTACCATAGAGATAGCATCAGAAACCCTAGGTTCTGTTCCCAGTTGGGCAAAGCTATACTAACTCTCAGACCTACCAGCGCTCTCTAAAGTTCAAACTGTCACATCTCCCTTTAGTCTCTCTGCAGCTTGTTGGGAAAGCTATGCATAGTCAGAGGCATGTAACTTTTTCTTGGTTATTCTTATTCATTGTCCCAGGCAGTTTCTGTGACTGTTAGCTGGCTGATGCTGCAATGGAGACACAATGGAGATAGCCTCTCGAATGGGTAAAAAGCACCTATGATTTCAGTCAGTGGGAGTGGTAGGGCTACTAGCTTGATTAAATTTGCTGAGAACCCACAATATATCAAGTACTGCACCCAAAGGTGATGTACAGCAGTCAGCAGGACTAATGGGGTCCATGGCTCATGGAGCTTCCATCCCTGGATCAAGCTTTCTCTTGGAGACCTTATCACATATTCTGCGTAACATTAAATAAATCTTTCTCATCCTTCATGGATAAGTTAGAAGAATGATGCGGATTCTATTCATTCCTTGAATGAACATTTGTTGAACACATAAAATGTACAAATGAATTTTCTAGATGTTGGGGAGAAATGTAGAACAGGACAGAGTGTTCCTACCTCCTTGGAGTTCACACCTTAGTGTGGACAACAGAGATTGAACAAATAATTGTATGTGAAGGTTTGGTAAGTGTTATGAAGAACTACAGAGTATTGAGAAGCACACAAGGGAGTGTTTAACTGGAAGATGAGACAGCAGTTTCTGAAGAGATCACATTCTAGAAGATTAGAGCTCATTCTCAATTGTTTGAGTTTGGAAAATTTAATGCAGAGTAATCTCTCATTTGACTTTCTACTCTTACCTAGCATGGATATGGGTTGTCTCCTTCTGCATTCAGTTGCTGTTTGCTAGGGAGCTGCATCCTCATTTAAATGTTAATATAATCAAAACATTATTAGAAAGGTAACTTTATGCAAATAAATAAATAAAGGGTTCTAAAGCCACATACGAATTATTTAAAAATTATCTCTGTCTTTGATTATCTGCGCCACTTTTTATAAATATGAATAGTTGAGAACTGACTGTAAAATACTATTTCTAGCAGCTAATTGATTTCCTCTATAGATCAATTTAACTTTTATTATTTCTGCTTAATTCTTAAAAGAAAGTTAATGTTTTTCCAATTACTTTGCCATGTATCTAGTTAACCATATCCTATGATGTTCTATGAAAGCATTTCTTAAATTCTAGCTTGAGATGCTGATAACTCACTTTCTGTGTTAGCTGGCTGGTGTTGTGATGGCTAGGGACACCACTGAGATAGCCTCTCAAATGGGGGGAAAGTACCTATGATTTGGGTAAGTAGGGGTAGTAGGGCTACTAGCTTGGTTAATACTTGATGCTTTGAGCTAGGATTACCTTTCAGGAAGCTGCTAGAACAGGCATCACCTAATCCAATTGTGGACACTAGATAGAGGCCAAGAACTTAGAAGGCCAGTAGCCAAGGACTGAACATCAGGAAACCAAACTACTTGAGAATGCACTTTATGTCAAAACACAGATTCAAAAAACATGTATATCACAACTCACTGAAAAGAGTCAAACTGTAGTCAGAGCATAGGTGGCCTCAATAAGCTACCAAGGTCTCAAAAGACATAAATTTCTACAACCTAGAAAAATGCATCCTAAGTTTCAAAGCTAAGTTTCAAAGCTAAGTTTCAAAGTCCTGGGCTTCTAGAAGTTCTCTGATTTGGGAATAATTTAAACTTTTTTTGTGACTCTGATAAAAGCTGTGGATTCTTTCTTCAGAAAAAGGCATGTGTACATACATACATAAAATGTTGCTTGTTCTTTTTAGAGCACTGTAGGCCTCAAGTTAAGAACTCTTGGCTAAGAGGTAAAAAGCAGTCCAATCACTCTTATTTGGCCTGGAATATTCTCCCATTCAGTTTTCTTTGGTATTGACCAAATCGTTTGTGGAGAGTTCACATTCCATGTATCCACTTCAGTATTTATAATTTCCAGTCAATTTTGGGTAATAGAAGTTCTGTTAGTCCTATTCGGTCCCAAACATAGTATTAAACAAATTCATAATATATCAAGTATAGCGTTATAATAATAAAAAAACTCTGACCTTGGTTTAATGTTAACTTCTTTCTCCTCAAAATGTGGAGCTGGAGCCTGGGTCTCTTTCAGATTGGAGGCCCAAAATTTATGACTAGGTAAGGGTTTTGATTGGCCTCTGTTTTCTTTCCTTTGCATACCTGTTTATTCTCCCTAGTCTTGCCAGCTGTGATTTCTGAGCCCTTGAGGGTTGGAACAAGGTAAAAAGAAGAGGAGGAAGGGAGGCGGGAAAGATTCAAGTTGATGGTGCTGTCGCTTCTTAGTTTTCCTATAGGATTTAGTAGACTCCTTAAGAGTAAGTTGAGGTAATTTTTTGACAGCAGATGCTGCTGCTACAAGTTTTGTGAATTATTACCCACCGTGGTTAAGAATCAATGAGCTCCATGAAGAAAAGGAATCCTTATTGATGTCTCGGACTTGGATTTGCTGTGTGGTTTGGAAACAATAGTCAGTCAATGCTCTGGCTAAAGCATAATTCAGCATTTTAAAAGTGAGAAGGGTAGGCATCTACAAGAGTGGGACAACCTGACATTAATTGACTCTTGATGTGAAATATTGTTGCCTCACAACACCTCATTTTTAGGAGTTGCTTGCTGAAGTATTTAAGGGTGAAGTTGATATCGAACCTGAAGTGAATTAGCTCACCTGCTATGCAGCAAGCCAATCTCTGACACCAGGGGTAGTGGGAGAAAATAGGAATTTTCTTATTGCACAGTGCTGAGCAAGGAGAAAGGGCAACTGACACTGAAATCCCAAACTCCCCAAAAAGCTAAAGGGAAGGGTTTTTATTTGGGGTTTTAGATAGGGTAGGGGGAGCAAATGGCCTTGCTGGTCAGAGCTTTCCCATCAGCCTGTCTTTGGCCTTGAGACTACTTGCAGAGAAGAGGGAGCCTGTGACCTTGCTGGTCAGCAGCTTTCCCAACAGCCTGTATTTCCTTGTGGGGAGAAGATAACAAATCCAGGTGGTTGTCCTTGGCCATTTGTCTCCATGGAGGATAGTGGATTCTGGAGCCAGGAAGCCAGCGAGTAAGCAGGGAAAGAGTGCTTTAGTTTTAACCCCACATATGCTGGGTTTAATGTAGGGAAACTGATATCAGGGCCGGTATCAAAGTGTCATGATATCTGCGTCTTTCAAATGGTTTTCCAAAATAATACACACACATGCACACACAGAATGAAAGCAAATGTGTCAAAATGTTAATTGGCAAACCTAGGTGAAACATATATTGTACTATTCTTTCAATTTTCCCACACTTTTGAAAATTTTAACAATAAATGGGCAAAAATTAAACATAAAATTCTTACATCAAAAAGTACATGGGCAGGGTAGGTACAGAGTAGATACTATTATTATATGTATAAATTGTATGTAGAAATGGGGGTACAGAGAGACAAGGCACTCATTTCAAAGTTACCCAATTAATCAGGAATGGAATTGCTATTTACTATTAACAATTAATAAGGAACCCAGGTCTTTCTGACTCTTAGTAGTTACTCTTACCATATTTATAGTCACCCCATGAGATCCCCTACAGCATCAAGGCAAGGTGGATGCTATAGTCTTCCTCTGCCTCTCGATCTCCACTTTTGTTCTTTAGGGCTTAAGTGTTTTGTGTTTTTTTTTGAGGAATATTAGCCCTGAGCTAACATCTGCTGCCAATCCTTGTCTCTTTGCTGAGGAAGAGTAGCCCTGAGCTAACATCCGTGCCCATCTTCCTCTACTTTATATGTGGGACACCTACCCCAGCATGGCTTGCCAAGTGGTGCCATGTCCATACCTGGGATCTGAACTGGTGAACCCCGGGCCACCGAAGCGGAACGTGCAAACTTAACCGTCATGCCACTGGGTTGGCCCCTGGGGCTTAGGTCTTTTAAGGAGAGTCACAAATGTTTATTTTAACCTTATTTCATTCACATAAAAATGGACTCACGATATGGAAATTCTCTGTGCTTTATCATAGACCTGCATCAAAACAGGCTTGTCTAATGGAAAGGATTCAGATCTTCTCTTCCCAGGGAGTGGGCATGCATTGGTGGCACATAAGATACAGTGAATGACACAGCCCCTGGCTACATTCTGCCCCACGAATGGAGTTGAGCTAATTTGGGAGTCAATGTGCTTGTCACTTTTAGCATTTCTAGATCAGTAGGTAAGACAGCATAATGAGTAGGAGGACTATAGGCATTGGAGACAAAAGAAACTATCTGAATCTATCTTTTCACTTTACCCGTTATGGAAACTTGATGAGTCATTTATTATTTCAGCAGTTAGTTTTCTAATTAGAAAAATGAGCATCATAATAACCACTTTGTGGCCACATTGGATAATCAGAGATAGTGTTTATTAGGTGTCTGACACTTAGTAGGCACTCAATGAATTGTAGCTATTAAGACTATTTTGAAAATACACTCCAAGTCCCTTTAGTACAGACGCTTATAAGCACAGCACATGCACGTCCTTTGTCAGTCTGTATCAAATATTCACTGTGGCCTCCAATACATTTACTGCTTTGAGAAGAAAAATAATATTCAAGCTGAGGTTATTTTTCTCTCCCACATGTGGTTTCTCATAGTTCTGCATGTGTGGCTTGGTTCTTGGATTCCACTCGGTCATTATGCAACATCCTGATGTTCCAAAGATGCTGTGTTGGAGAGAGAGGTACATTTAAAACAGAAACAAGTAACATAGAGGCAGACCCGTGGTGGTGGTGGGAGATGAACTTGACCAGATGTTCCCCAACCTCCCACAGGCTGTGACTCACAGGTGGCCCCTGGTGCCGTGTGCAGCAGCTCAAGGGATAGTCTGTTCTCCCAGCTGAGTTCTCCATCACGGTTAGGTCAAAGCCCAGATTTACGAGCTCTTGGCAAGGTAGAGTGCAGATGGAGAAAATTTCAACTTTAGCTTTTGTGAGAGGATCAGGAAGTACCTTTAGGAATTGTTACTGCCGTGACTTATTAGAGAGTTTACACTTCTGAACCATTTCTCCTGTGAAGCTCAGCACTGCTGCTGACTTCTTCCCCTTCTGCCTTGCCACAATCTCTAATTATGCCTGTGGACTGAACCCTTATTGTTGATATCCTTTGCTTTTGATATTTGTTAGAAGCAAAAGTCCTTTTGGCTGGACAATGAATTAAATTGACACGAGACAGAATAACAGGAGAAAATTAAACAAAGCTTTATAACACGTATACATGGGAGAGATCCAGGAAAACTGAGCAGCTCACCAAAATGGCGGAAGCTCTCACCTTAAATACCATCCTCAGCTAAAGACAAAGGAGGATGTTGGGGGTCGGGGGAGTCAGTTATGGGAGGTTACCAGAAAAGCACAGTAAACAAGAGTAAGGTTATTATGCAGATTTAAGCCCTTGCCTTCTGCAGTGATAAGAATTTAGAGGTAAGGTCATTCTCCCTTCTTCCTGGTACAGACAGGGAGACACTTTTACAGATGGAGAGTTCCCTTACAAATGCAAAGGTCTCTTATAAAGGGTAAGTAAATTCTACTTTTCAGAGTTTCTCTCCTGTCTGCAGTTTTTATTTTTATTTATTTATTTATTTATTTTTGAGGAAGATTAGCCCTGAGCGAACTACTGCCAATCCTCCTCTTTTTGCTGATGAAGACTGGCCCTGAGCTAACATCCATGCCCATCTTCCTCTACTTTATATGTGGGATGCCTACCACAGCATAGCTTTTGCCAAGTGGTGCCATGTCCACATCTGGGATCCGAACCAGCGAACCCTGGGCCGCGGAGAAGCCGAATGTGCGAACTTAACTGCTGCGCCACAGGGCCGGCCCCTGTCTGCGGTTTTTAAAGGTAACCAGCCAAAAATAATCCTCATGCCAAGAGACATATCTTGGGGTGGCCAATTCCAGTCCCCCACAATGGCAGAACTCCGAGTATGCGATTGCATGGCTCAGAGAGCTTGCAAATGGGTTGTCTTAGCTTTCTTTCCCTCTGTAGACTTGACCAAGGTCTTGTACTGAGTGAATTGCACTTCTTGCACGTGCCTTTCAATGCTGATGAAAAGTCGTGGTATTGAACGATGTATCTTGCCATGCATTTCCTTATCCTTGGTCTAAAAAAAAGAAATAAAGAAAATGGGGGAAAAAGTTTAATGTGAATTGCTTGTTTTTAAATGGAAAATAAATTAAATATTGTAAATAGTCCTTGGAATAAAATAAGGCTCCGATTGGGAAGTAGAACTCACTTTCCACAAAATTCTGACACATCCTCTAGAAATGGTCCTGTTCCATTGCTAGCCTTTTTGGTGTGTGACTCCCTAGCCTCTGTTCCAGCCGACAGCTGCTGGCAATTTTGCAAAGAATCTCCCTTTCAATTAATCAATTGGGGTTCATATGGAGGAAGTCTGTATTTACTGTGTCAAAATTTTGACAGGGGCTGGCCCCGTGGCTGAGTGGTGAAGTTCGCGCGCTCCGCAGCAGGTGGCCCAGTGTTTCGTTGGTTCGAACCCTGGGCGTGGACATGGCACTGCTCATCAAACCTCGCTGAGGCAGCGTCCCACATGCCACAACTAGAAGGACCCGCAACGAAGAATATACAACTATGTGCTGGGAGGCTTTGGGGAGAAAAAGGAAAAAGTAAAATAAAATCTTTAAAAAAAAAAAAATTTTGACAAAAGTATGCATGCAAGGAAATCAGGCATACACAGAAAATCCCATTTCTTTTTGACCATATTCAAATAGCAATCTGAAAGCTGCATACAAGAAACTTGCATGCCTTTGCATAGACAATGAATGTGTCATTTTTTTAAAGGGGGGCTTGCTTCGGTTACTAGAATAAACATAACAGTACTATAAGATTAAAAACAGACTAATACGTTTAGGGAAGAAAGACAAAGTTCATAAATCCAAGAACTGGAATAATTGAGAATTGTTAAAGAATGAGAATTATGGAGGAGAGGAAGGTTTCCCATTCCACCCCAACATAAGCAGAAACATAAGCAGAAAACATGTCTTGTTCCAGAAGTGCTATTAACATGGGGCAGTTTTGCTGACAGAGAGTGAGGGACAGTTGGGGGACAGGGAGGATATGAAGCCCACTTCCTGAATCCTCTAAAGCGTGTGGAATGTAGGAGAATGAACACACTCGTCTGAAAAGGCACCAGGGGATGGGGTGGCCACATGTGAAAGCCGGATTTCAATGAAGATGGGCAGGCAGAGGGGTGTTCAGTGAGGAAGTTTAGGAGAGAAGGGTGTTTGTTACCACGGGTAGGGCTTCCAGAGGGAGCAGCTACACCATAGAATGCATTTTGCTTTATTATTTGCCACATGCCACATTCCAATATACGTTGCAATATATGTGTGCCAATATATATGTTGCCAATATATGTATTATAACCACACATATAACCACATATAACCAGTATGTGTTGCCATGTCCTTACTACTTTACCAACTTTATTTAAAAAATTAAGTTTCCACTATCTCAAAATATTTGCAAAGGCTATAAAATTCCTTTTGCCAAGATGTTTTTGATCATAAAATAGGTGAATTAAAACAAACAAACCAAAAAAGAAAAAAAAAATAACTGAATGTGGTACCTGATACTCTCGGGATAAATTTTGTATGTATATTAATATGAATTATATATAATCTCTATATAAATTTTCATATATTTATATGAAAATTATGGACAAAAAATAATGGCAGTCAGGAAGTAGATGGAGTTGAGTAGCTATATCTATCTAGCTTTCCAGGGTTTGACAATTATGTGGTTTCTACTTTTTCTAATCCTTGGTCTCCAATGTCAATCTGTGCTAATATCAGGGCTCCTCTGGGACGTCTTGCTGCCACAAGGACTGAGGAGGGGAGAAAAGGCACAGACTTCTTCCAGGATGTTTAGGGTACAGCCTGGGTGGCTGGGTTTCTGTCTTTTTATTCTGCTTCATACATTGTTTCCCCCTCGCTAGAAATGACACTGCCGGCAGTGTTCTTTCTTGGCAGTTTATGGGCCATAGAATGTGCTGAAGTTGCCTGGCAGGTTCCATGATGAAGGTAATCACCCTCGCAGGCGCCAGTCCTCCAGCACCTGCACTTGGCTCCAGCGCGGCAGTGCGTGGAGCGGCAGAGGCAGCGGGCACTAACCCTCGGCTCTAGCTCCTCCCAGCTCACCGCTAGCTTGGGCCGCTTACATAGCTCAGCAGCAGGCTCGGCTGCTTACTTCCCACATGAGAGTGTTCTGTGAGGGACTCGGGAGAAAAGGGCAGGAAACTGAGTCTTTGCTTATCATTGTGTTGTTGCCTTCTAATATACTGGGCTCCTGGGAGTGCATGACGTCTTCTTATATGAAGAGTAACGGGCTATCTTACACAGCAAGATGAGAAAACACAGACCACTTAGCTCTCTAGCTAGGTAGGACCAGAATCCAAGTCAAAACTATACGGTAGGAAGCACCTTTCTTGTACGGGGACTAACTTCTATTTCTTGTGGAATGTTCTCAGAAACATTGCCAAATATTTATTCCAAACTAGAGTGAAGTTGTTGCTTGAAACACAGAGGCAGTCTTTTAACTGCAACAAGTAGTTATTGAGTCTACTGAGCGCTATCTCATCCCGGACACTGCCAGGGGAAAGCCAGCGCTAGCTCCAAGGAACCATCCATGGAAGATGTAGGAGACAAACACTTATTTTTTATGGTTATGGAAAATATGTGCACTAAGAATTAAGGGGAGGATTCCTTAGCTGAGTGACATGAATTAGATGCCAGAACTGGAAGGAAAGGTATGATTTACATTGATTCAGAGAAGGAAGAATCACGAGACAGGCAAAGAGTTCAAAATCTTCCAGCCCCTATCGTATGCTGTTGCAGTTAGGAACCAGTACTAAGTCACAGGGTATCTTTCACCAAACAGAATAGGAAGGGATGAGAACTAGGAGGTGTTACTATATAATATATTTCCATCCATGTGAAGACATCTCAGATGGTAGGAACAAATATGAAATGAGAGAGGGAGAGGTGGGAGAGAATGAGACAGATCGATGAGGATGTGGGGAGTGCTAATTACTCCAAAAAGGAGAAAATAAGTCTTGGGACTTTGAGTTGCTCTTAGAAGGCTTAAGAAAATGTTACAACAGTGTTTAATAGGTGTAAATTCACCTGCTTAACAGCTGGAAAGAAGCCTGGAAAAGGAGTACCTGTACTGGACTACAGCTTGAAAGAAAGAAGGTAAAGAAAAGAGAAAATGAGGATATAACGTTATTGTGAATGGCATCACTGGTCCTCCCTCTTTGGTTCGAGAACACTATTTTTAAACTACCCATAAATTGCTTTGTAGTATTTAGAATTTTTAAAAGCTAACTTAGCTACTTTCTTATCTTGTTCCAGTAAATAATACACTTCCCTATTAAAAAACACTAGTAAATAGGCTGTATGGTGTAGAGCTACCATTGTCTGGTTAAGGAAATTTAAATTTTTAGGCCTCTGTTACAGTTACGGGCAACTGAAATCCTTTGTGGCAGAT
This sequence comes from Equus quagga, assembly GCF_021613505.1. NCBI lineage: Eukaryota > Metazoa > Chordata > Mammalia > Perissodactyla > Equidae > Equus > Equus quagga. Next base: position 43,698,391 of record NC_060282.1, read on the forward strand.
GGGAACATACCCTCCCAGTCTCTCAGCTGCCATGTTTTGCTTTTCCCTTCCCATTGCCTTGCATCTCATGAGTTGTTCTCATACGTTTCTACTCCTCTCCATGGCCATGACAACTGTCCATACTGAAATCCCCCTGCCTTTCTCCTGGACGTCAGCATATCCTCCTTCATTCCAAACACCACCATTTGAGCATTAAGGGAGGAGCTGGGATTGCAACTATGCGTGAGACACAGTCCCTGCTTTTAAGTTGGCCTTAGTCTAGTTATGGAGCAGGACAAGCAAGCTGACCATGTAAGTACCATTTTAGAGCAAAGAAGCCAAGACATTTTCAGCACACATAGGTAGGCCTACCAATGCAGGCAGAGGTTTGGGGTGATTTTCTGGAGAAGGAAGGGATGCCAAGCTAGTCAGAGAAAGCAGGGTGGGAAGGGAGTGACCCATGCAATGATTTCGAGATGCGAGCAAGCATGGAACATTTAGGGAACTGCAAGGAGTTCAGAATAGCATATCTCCAGAAAAGGCAGATAATGATAAGATAGTAGCTAAACAAGTAGACAGGACCAGGCTGTGTTGGGTCTGTGTTTCATTCATTTGTAATTCAATCATTCATCCATTCAGAGTTAGAGTGTTTACCATGCACAAAGCAAGAGATTAAGCACTATATGTTTAAGGAAGCTGAGAATAATTTCAAAAATTTGTTGATGAAAGAGATCTACAGCTGAGGTAGTGTGACAGTGGATGAAGAGAGGAGAAAAGGATCAGAAAGACACCTGACTAATGTCCTGACCAGCATTGTCCTCATGGCCCTGCTATTCCCAGACCCCAGCTGCAGAACACAGCTTAAGTGACACTCTGCAACTAAATGTCAGGTTAACTTTGCTCTTTCCTTGACAGAAAATATAAATGTAGGAAAGATGATGGGGCATTCAGCAGTGAGGAAATGAGTCAGGGACTAAGTAGAAGCGAGCTAGATGGTTGAACAATTTTCTTAAATGATATATGAAAGAAGAATCTTGAAAAGGAATAGGGTTGACTTGACTTTGTATTCGGAACTTATAAAAATGCCAGGCAACGTGCGCTCAGCAGAGCATTAGTGCATTAGGAGCCATAATCTAGTTGAGTTTCTACAAAGTAACTCCAACCAAGAAATGAAAAATGAGGGTGTTCGATTTCTGCAGAATCAATTTTTGCAAAAAAAAGTAGTGAATAATGGATGCACTAGAATGGAATAACTGAATAATACAATGAGAAGAAATTAGGAGCAAATAAAGGGAAAAGAAAGTGCTCAGAGATAATCTGATCCATGGCAAAGGGTTATAAACTACCATTTTTAGCAATAAAGGTACTTTGGGGCCTGGGAAAAGAATAAGAAAAATAAAAAGTACTTTAAGAGGGAAAAAGAGAAACGTGAAATATTAAACACTTGGGCCATGTAATATTGAAAAGACAGAGCAAAATTAAAATAATATATAAACTTTGACAGTTTCCACTTCTTTTAAAAGCTATGTTGCCTCAGACTGGCTCCCAAACTACTGCCACCTTCCCTGTGGCCCTTGATCGAAGCCCTTGGAGGAAACATGAGAGTCGCCAGCTGTTCCTTTACCTCTCTCTTTAGGCAACCTAGAGTTACCCTTTCTCTCTGCATCCACCACTCCAGCCACTCAGATGGATGAGTTCCTGTTAACTTCAGGTACTGTGCCCAGCTCTTGGGAATCTGAGGTGAAAGAAAGTGCCTACTTAAGATAGGATGGCCAAGGTTCTGGAGACAAAATGATGAAGTGCATTAATGGAAAATAAACTCTAAAAAGAGATGTAGTCATCTTCTTCTGGAACCTGTGCTCTGGTGCCAACAAAGTCTCCCACTCCATCGATGTTTTCTGTACCTCAGGGGTCTTTGAAGTGCGGTTCCTGCACCAGCAGCATCAGCCTTACCTGGGAACTTATTAGAAATGCACGTTTTTCAAGCCCCATCCCAGACCTACTAAATCAGAAACTGCACGAGGCCTAGAAATCTGTGTTTGGATGAGCCCTCCAGCCGATTCTGATGCACATTCAAGTGTGAGTACTCCCGCTCTGTCTTTTGGTCCAGATTATCCCCACCATTCATTTTGCCCTGAAGCCCAGGCCAGAGCTAGATGCTTTCACACACGTTCTCCTTCTTAATCCTCAAAACAACCTTATGGAATATTTCTTTGTTACTTGCCCTTTCCACAGAACACAAAACTGAGGCACAAAGTCTCATGATAGTAAATGTAAGAGCTGGGATTTGAATCCAGGTCTGGTTGATTCCAAAGTCAATGCTCTTTTCTCTCTATGTTGTCATTTTTCTCTCAGCATCACAACCTTTTTTAATTCAGCCTTTGATTTTTCAATCAACAGTTTCTCCCTCTTTGGAGTCTACTATATCCTATCTCAAAATATGTCTGCATTTCTCCACTTTTCACTGACTCCTGCTTAGACAGAGAAGGAGCCTCCTTTTCAAGGATCACTCTTCCAATCTGTGCTCCTCATTGCAACTCCTCTTCCTCCCTCTTCTCTCTGCCGTTTTCTACCTTTTCCTCTCTTTTATTTTCTTTTCATTAGCCCTTCTGATCCTGTTTATCTCTTCCAAAAAATTGCTTAGTCATCTCTTTCCTTCTTTCATTTTTATCTGGCAAACTCCCTTGTGTTCCTTGGTTTCATATTCTCTCACTGAGTATCTCCCTCATTCTCAGGATTTGTCTTTGAGTGAAATCCAAACCTGAGTCTCTGGTCTTGGCCTCTTTCTCAAGCTCCAGATCCATGGGTCAAGCTTCTAGCTGGATATCTTACTCATCCTCACCTCAATGTGCCTAAAACAAAGCTGATAGTCTCTTCCAAAATCTGCTCCCTAGTTGGTTAGTGGCATCATTTTCCACCCAGTCTTCCAACAGAGAAAACTTGGCCTTTTCTGTCCTCTCCCCTCTTTTTCACACTGTGTCCAATCCCTGTGACCTGATCATTCTTCCTTAATTTAGCCCTCAGATCTGCTCCTCTTGGGTATATTCCCCTACAAGATTACAAACTCTTTGAGGGATGGACTGCATCTTATTTCCCTTATGTCTTTACATCTAGCTCATTGTTTTGGATGTTATAGGTGCTCAAAAATATTAAATGAATATACAGAGAAATTATGGGAAATAAAGTAACAATTATTATTCTCACAGGAAGGGGATAGAAATAACAGACACTCTAAAGGTAAGTTAAAATAATTTATTGACAGCCAAGGTGACTGTTAAAATGCTTGCTGAATTATTAGTCCCCGAGGAGCAAGAGGATGGTAACCTGAAAGACTTATCAAATAATGAATCAAAGGATGGTCCCTGTAGCCTCATGTTAAGAGGCAGAGATATTTCAACATCTCAAGAATAAAGTACTACAATCTTTTATGAGACTAGAAAATCATTGTAGGTCTCATAAATTTCCCTCTTCTCATTGTTCCAAAGGCTTAATTTAGGATGAGTCATCCCATAAATCTAGACAAAGATGACTAATGATTATAATAACAATATCATAAATTATATAGTGCTTTTCCTCCAAAGGAAACCTGTATCTAATTTATTCTCACAATATTCCTCATTGGCTGCTAGGGCCAAAAGATCATTATCTCTATTTTTCAGCTACCTGGGCATGGAAATCTGCCTACCTGTTTATCCTCTTTGTCATGCCACACCCTATGGCTGCATCTTCATGTCTAAGTGGATTCCTACTCCTTCCTCAGTTTCTTCAGTCTCCAAGCCTTTGCTTAGTTTTCTTCCCTTCTACTAGTCATGTCACATTCCCAATCTTATATAAGAAAATTTTGTAACTTATTCATTGTATAACTCATTGCCCCAGGAATTCAGAGAACCTAACCAAAATGGAATAAAAAAGGTAAAAAACTATAAAAACTGAATTTTAGGTCAGTTTCCTGATAATAATCATAATGCTAGTTAACTCTTTTCCCATAACAGATATTTAAAGCCACTGCAATTGCAAGTTTCCCTTTTGGTATTGTGTTCATTTCAGACAGCCCAACCTACTCTCTTCTGTTGGCTGCTAACTCCAATAAAACAGGAAATATACATGTTTTAAATATATTCTCAATCACTGTTTATCAAATTACACAAGATGGATATTAAACACATAGTTATTTATTAAGTGATTTGGTTAAAGTCACAAGTTCAATAATATTGTGATCATAGTATGTGAGTTGTTAGAACATGAATCCATATTTTTGATACTAAGTTTTTATTTGGTCTATAAATCTATTGTTGTGCAAAAATTTAAGTATAACTTAAGGTATTTTTCCCAAGTAAGACCCTACCAATGAGTAAATCTATCAACAATTATCTTAAGAATATAATGGCAAAAAATAATGCCTTGAATTTTGAAAATTATTTCCTTATGGATTCAAATTTCTTTGTATGTATGATTTTAAGTTACTTCGTAAGATGGTAAGGAAAAGAACACTGATATTCTTGTCTTTCCCTTCATGGATGGAGTTGATAATACGCTTCATTCATCCATTCATTTATTCCACAAATATTTGTTGATTGACAGCTGTATGACAGGAGCTCCGCTGGGTGCTGAGCATATTGTATGAACAAATCGAACAGTCTTTTTCCTCCAGGAACTTAGAGTTTAAAACAAGATGCAGACATAAAGCCAAGACACACATAAAGGGATGCATACCTGCAGATTATGCTAAGTGTTATGAAGCAAAAGTATTGAGAGGGACACAGTTTACAATGAGGAATCCAAGGAGACCTCTTTGAGAAAGAGACATTTGTTGCCGTATTGAAGCGTGTGAGTTAGGCTGACGAATCAACACATGTGAATGACTAGAATGCCGCTGAGAACCTGCAAAGCAGAGGGGGCGGCTTGATGGTAGTGAGAGGGGAGAGTATTGCAAAATTAGCAGAGGAAGGAGCCAGGGAGGGTCCCTGCCGGGTGGTACATCATCTTATTGTCTACGTTAGGGATTTGAGATGTTATTTTAAGTGAAAAGCGAAACTATTAAAGGATTTTAAGCAGAGGAATAAATAGAATCAAATTTTTATCTTAAAAGGATCACTCTAGCTATTCTGTGGGAGCAACAGGTTGGAGAGCTAGAAGAGTGAAGGACCAATTAGGAAAGTCTCAAGTTAGTCCAGGTGAGAAAATATCAGGGCGGTCCCTGTAGAGGTGAATAGATTTAAAGTATATTTTAGAGCCAGATCGTAGGACTTAGTGGTGGGTTGGATGGAGCTGGGGTGAGGGATGTAGGAAAATGAGATGCTGTAAGTCATTGAGTCTCTGTTAGAGCCAGAAGGAACCTTAGATGCTACCTGGTTCAACTCCCCATTTTAGAGAAAACGGAACTGAGGTTTCAAGAGGTGAGATGATTTACCCACACAAATAGTTGCCTTACTATAGGTAAATAAATGAATGCTATTCAAGGCCAGAGGATGAACCAATGGAATTAACTATAATCTATTTATATTTAATTCTTACCTCTAAGAGAAATACTTGGAATAACTATTATGAGGAACTTGCCATTTACTTTATAAATATTTGCAATATTTATAAAATATTGTAGGATGTAGGAAAAAGATGTAGAATGTAGGAAAAAGTTTTCAGTTCCTTTTCTTGTATGCTTAAGGGGTTCATCAGTTGGGAGAGACACCTCCTCATCTGCTCAGTTTCACGGTCTAATGACACTGTAAAATGGTTCCTTGAAAGTCAGCCCAAATTTTCACTTGTCCAATGTCAGATGTTGTATTTCTTTTGGAAATGCAGCCACGCATTGTTAACGACAGGGATACATTCTGAGAAGCACATCGTTAGGTGATTCTGTGGTTGTGTGAACATCATAGAGTGTACTTACACAAGCCTAGATGGTGTGGCCTGCTATACACCTGGGCTATATAGTAGTAATCCTATGGGACCACTGTCGATGACAAAATGTTGTTATGCGGCTGCATGACTGCATAATAGAAACCAATATTTCCTGACCTGCCCCTCAAAAGAAGATAGGGAGCTTTATTTTTTAAGCGATGTGTGTTCATCCAGGCAAATTTTTATTTTTTTATTGATGCAAGAAGAATTGACAGCTGAGAAATGAGTTCCAGTCCTTAGCTCTGTTTGGTTGATGTGATATATTCTTCGAAAGTTTGATATTTGTTAAAATAAATAATAATTTTTAATCATTCTCTTGGGAGAAGTAGGCTTATATTCAAAGATAATAAACATAGTTATGTTTTAATGATGATAGTTAATACATATGGACCTTTTCCATATATGCTGGATACAGTACCAGGACTGCTAACGTGCACTATTTGCTTAGCATCAGACAGCTAATGGTGACAGACTGAAATTCAAGCCCAGGTCAATCTGTAAAGAGCCCGTGTTCAAGGTCATTGTCCTACATGTTCATTCATCCACTCAAGAAGTGTCAAGCAGTTGTGTGCCAGGAGTATTCCAGGAGCTGGGGATATAGCAGTGAATAAAATGGACAAAAATCCCTGCTTCGTGAACTTATATTCTATTTTGGGATGGGAAAGGGTAAGATAATAAAACATAATAAGTAAGTAATTTATATAGTGTGCTAGGAAGTGATAAATGCAATGGAGAAAAATAAATCCAGGTAAAAGGAGGTGTTGCAATTTCAAACAGAAGGGTTGGGGAAGGCATCATCAAGGAGGTGACATTTGAGCAAAGACTTCTAGGAGACTAGGGTCTGAGCTCTGTGGCTGTCAACGGGAAGAGCATTCCAGGCAGAGGGAATAGCAGTGCAAAGGCATGGTTGAAGACTAGCAGCGAGGCCGCTATGGTGGCAGTGAAAGGAGCAAGCTGTGGGGGCGGGGGTAGTAGATGCAGTCAGTAATGGAGGCCAGATGATTCCGTAGGGCTTTTCAAGACAGGGTAAGTTTTTTTTTTTCAATATGTAAGATATACAGTCATAAATCTTGTATAAGAATGCTGTTTGTCATGCTATTACGGGGGAAGCCTTATTCACATTGCACAGGGTATCTCTGAGAATTGATAAATGACAGTGTTGCTGCTCTCTGGGAATGTGTGATCCACCGAGGAAGCAGGGCTGACTCAGGAAGTCAGTTGTGTGGCTGAATTTTGGTAGCCAAGAATGGGATGGGTTTCAATCAATTTTGCAACTATGCTGTATATCCATTTTTATAGTGTTTTAGAGCAGTGTTTCTCAAATTTGAATGCGCATATTAATTACCTTGGGGATCGTGTTAAAATGCAGGTTCTGATTCAGCAGGTTTGAGGTGGAGCCCGTGAAGCTGCATTTCTAACAAGCTCCCAGGTGAAGTCAGTGCTGCTCTTCTGTGCTCTAGAACTGGAAAAGCAGGTCTTTAGACCTTGCAGAAGAATTTCCTATGCCTCATCTTGTTTCAGTTTGGCTCTTCATCAAAACCCTGAGTTAATTGGTTCAGATAGTATCATCTGCATTTACAAATGAAGAAATTGAAGCTCAGAGGGGTGAGGTGAACTGGCAGAGGTAGTCTGGCCAAATGACAGAGCTGTGACTTGAATTTAGTTCCCTGGCTTCTAGACAACAGCTGCCCTGATGGCTTTTAAGGTGTAATACACAAAAGCACAGTTTTTGGCTGGTGCCTGCTTGCACACACACACACACACATAAGCATACTCATACAAGGCTGTGGGGTTGGGGGAGAGGGCGAGGGGAATGATAAAGCTGTACTAAAGCTGCAGCTGCCCAGAGGCCTGCCTTGGCATTGGTCTCTGGAAATGATCCAGTCCTCACAGCATGCCCTGGAAATGTCTCCCCATGTGGCTTTCTCCTGCGCAGTGCTGGCCCCACCTCTGATGGGAACTTTTTCTTCACAGTTACTTTGCACATGAGCTAAACTTCATTCGTCTACCTCTGAGGCAATCTGGTCCTGTGCTCTTGCCCAAGTCAGAAAGTTATTTACTGTCAAACTGGAAAATACCATTCTTCTCACCCAAGGAAAGCACTGTTCTCAGAGATGAAGCTCATCACTTTATACTGAGCTCCAGCTTTCTGGGATGAGCAGAAATCTTTGAAGCATTTCCAACCAAATCCTTGGAGAGATAAACATATTTTTCAGCTGCAGCACTCCAGGTTAAAGAAGTATGTCCCCCACTTGTTTACAAAGCAGTGCAGCAGCTGTTTGGAAGCCTCCACCCCTCTGGATAGACAGAGGCATTCAGAAGATGCACCAAGCCCTACCAGACAGTCTGCTCAGGCTTGTCCTTCTGGGAAGACCTCATCACCATCAGCCATTGCAGCACGGAGAGCTCAGTACAATAATGGCACAGGGGACACATTGGGCTTCTCTGATTCAGTTCTGCTGTACTCTTTTTATTAATGTTAAAAAAATCATGCTGCGTTTCAATTTTGTCTGCAGATGATGGTTAAAGAAAAACTCCTACCTGCACCCTATCCTAGTGATAAACAACTTCAGAGACATAGGCATGAGTTTTTTGGGCGCTGCAATGAGAAATGCTCTACATCCTTCCCTCTGCCTGTGTGCCCATACTTAAAAACTCAGTCATGTTCCATACTCTCTGTGACACCCTCCTGGGACACACCAGCTCACAGGGATTGCTTGCTTTCCTAATTCCTGGAACACGAGGTGTTTTCACTATTCATTGGACATTTATCCTATACTGCCCTGGATGGTTAATAACAGTGATAACAATAGCTAGCATGTCTAGTGTGATTATTTGTTTCACACTGTGCTCAGCACTTTACAGTCCTGCATCACTTAACAACAGGGATATATTCTGAGAAATGCATCATTAGGCGATTTCGTTGTGTAAACATCATAGGGTACACTTACACAAACTTAGATGGTATAGCCTACTACACACCTAGCCTATATGGTACTAATCTTATGGGACCACCATGGTGTACGCAGTCCATCACTGACTGAAACGTCGTTATGAGGTGTATGAATGTATATGGATTGTCCCATTTATCCTCAAAATGGACCTCATAAGTTTGACATTATTATCCCCGTTTTATGATGAGAAAATTAAGGCATAGAGAAATTAGGGTTAGTGTTTGCCCAAGGTCATACAGCTCATGAGTCAGAGTCTGGACTGGAACCAGGTGTGTTTGGACACTTACGTATGTATGTATGTAAAGATAACGTCTCTTCTCCTATTATGATGGGACAGTAGTCAGTAAACTCTCTGTGATGAATAGTAGTCCCTAATAAACATTCCTATGTTTCACCAAAAACTACTCTGGAGGCACTTCCACCTTAATACTACCACCTAATACCACTATTATTGTTAGGAATGATAGGAACTCCAAATGATTAGGTAGCTGTAGTAGGTAAGTGGGGTGTATCTGTCTGTTTGCTTGCTTGCTTCAGATATCTTTGGAGGAACCACCCTGTTTCCACTCTTAGTCTATGTGATTGGGGTTAGTGTGACCTTCCCCTTGCCCCCTTACCCTAACCCTGGTACCAAGTCTTTGCCAAGTCGGATATGCCATACCATTGGCCTTAGGGATAGATCAGGGTCAAGCCAATCAGAGACTGATACGGAAGGTCAAATTTGAGATTGTACATACTAAGAATTATATGAGCCTGAATCCGCCTGGGCCCACCTTTGCCCCATATGAGTCCAGCCAGCCTAAGAAGACAGCCAACATAGAAGAGAGCAGGGCTGAGAGATGCGGAGACACAGGTTTAACGAGAGATTTGAACTCCTGGATCCAGCTGACCTTTATTCCTCGATCTTTTAGGTATAAGAACAAAGAAATTCTCTATTTTTGCTCAAGCTATTTTTGTGTTGGATTTTTCCCCTTGTAACTGAATGAGTCCTGACTAATACAACCCACAAGAAAAAAAAAAAACCCATCAAACTAACGCTAAAATCAAAGCACATAGTCCCTCTCCCTTTAAACAACAATCATTTGACCAGCCAGGGTTTGCTCTCTTTTTTGTTTTATCTGGACTAGTGCTGTCCAATAGTACTTTCTGTGATGATTGGGATGTTCAAGAAAGGTCAAGGTCTGCACTTCTAATACAGTAGCCATTAGCCATATGCACTACTGAGCACTTATAAAGTGGCTGGTGCAACTGGGGAACTGAATTTTTACTTTTATTTACTTTTAATTTAAATTTAAATAGCCACATGTGATTAGTGGCTTTTGCATTGGAAGGCAAAGATCTGGACCTTCTCTGCACAACACGAATGAATATAGGAACACCTGATGACTCCATTGTAGTAGACGGAATGGTCAAAGAATTATAGCTTACTGGCTCTGTTTCTGGTGGATTCCCAGGAGTCCTTCCATCTGTCTGTGTGAATCCAAAGCTTGTGCTCTTTCCCCTGAAGGAGGCTGAGAGAGGGGAATAACTTTCCTAAGTCTTCTAATAGCAAATGAATTAACAGCTTAACAGTTTGTCAGCTGGCAGATGAAGGAAACTGCTTACCTTTTTTTTTTTTTTTTTTTTTGAGGAAGATTAGCCCTGAGCTAACTGCTACCAATCCTCTTCTTTTTGCTGAGGAAGACTGGCCCTGAGCTAACATCCATGCCCATCTTCCTCTACTTTATATATGGGATGCCTACCACAGCATGGCTTTTGCCAAGCGGTGCCATGTCCACACCCGGGATCTGAACTGGTGAACCCCCGGCCGCCGAGAAGTGGAACGTTGGAATTAACCGCTGTGCCACCAGGCCGGCCCAGGAAAGCTTTTACTTTTTGAACACGGCTATTCCACTCTGGTCTGCCCACCCTGAGATGTGGTGTGAGATGGGTCCTGGGACATCACTGCAGCTGGAACTTCTCATGGTCTAGATTATGCTAACACTTATGGTAGAAATGAATAAAGAAAAACAGACACAGCAAAATCCAGATTGCTCTTATCATTTTCTAAGTCTTCATCTAAGTTTGTAGAAAGAAGATGGAGACAAATCCTGAGATATTACTTAACTAGAAATTCATCTAGTGGACAAGACCTTTTGGAATCAGGCAGACTGGATGTCAATCCTGACTCTATCTCTTAGCACATGTGAGACCTTCCTGGAGCCATTATGCTCTCCGAATGGTGAGATTTTTGCAATTGAAAAAATGGGGATAGTAGTTCTTAGTGAGTATTAAGTGGAACAGTACGTGTGAAAAAAGTAGCGGAGTGCTCTGTGTGTTCATTGTCATTATTGTTTCATACTATTATTATTGGTATTCGTGGGGCAATGCTCTAGCAATAAAGAGCACAAAACATGTTGACTATTCTCTCGCAACTGTCCACGTTAGGGTCTTCATGACCCTGCAGCACCCTTTCAGTCTGAAATGCAGCTGAAAGTCTGAATGGAGTTCCTCTGCACAAATTACTCAGCCTTCACTGATGTAAATTAAATGAAGATCCCTGCTCAGAAATAAAAGTGACTGCCTGGCATTATTACTGCTTTTTACTGCTTGGCATCTTCCTTTTCATCTTTCAAACATATCAAGGCTTCTTGAGGGTGGGGTTTGAAAATAGTCATTGCTCTTCCTTTCCCGAAAGCCAAAGTGCTAAACACCTTGACAGTGACATTAGGTGGCAACTGCCTGAAAACCCTGGTGAGGAGGCTATGTCCCCACCTAAATTGTCTGCTTAGGTGCTTTTCAAACTAATTACGCTGGAGTTCTGGAACTAGTTATTCTAAAAATACTTATTGCATACCTCCTACTTTCCAGACACTGTGCTGGCCATTGAGGATACAATAATGGACAAAAGAGATACCATCTACAGCGACCCTCATGGAGTTGACAGTCTAAGCAAGTTGCCCGATGACTAAGAATGGGGGATGTTTTAGTGCCCTGTTTATAGGATAGTGGTCATCTCCACAAAATTGTTTTTCTCACTAAGAGACCACTGTTGATGAAGCCTACAGGGATGGATAAATGGGTTGAGAGAACATTTGTTTTTTAGGTGCCGAAGCTTCTCTTTACTTTTCTATTCTCATCATGCAAAGGGAATTTTCTATGTTCATGTTAAGTAATTTAATGGCTGGATTCATGTTTGATGACACAATTCCATCCATTAGAGGAAGGAGGAGTCTTTAAGGTCATATTATCACATATTTCAGTCCCACAAACTGTCAGCTCATTTTATCTGGACTTTTCTGTCATACCTGCTTCAAAATAGAACGGATGCATCTCAGCATATAAACACCGGGAAGCAGACTCATCAGCATCGAGTATCTCAATAGCTCGAGTAGCCATTTAAAGTGTTCCTTCTGCAAACATTCATGCGGCACCCATGTTACTTCAGATACTGGCAGGATTTTGGAAGCATTGAACCTGCTTGATTCCCCAGGAGGAGACTGTTTTCGGTAGCTTGAGAGTAGTACGGTTCTGTGAATTTACATGATCACAAAAAATTCTTTTAATGGGATCCTGTTTCTCATTTCCAAAAAATGTTATGTTGGGATTTCAGTAAAAAAATCAAGGAAGTGATGAGCTTACAAAACCAGGCTTTCGTGTCTCACGATCTACTCTGACCTAACTACGTCATAGGTGACTGCTGTATGCAACTGCAATTGCTCCAAAGGGACAAACACATGAAAGTTTTGACTCACTTTTATTCCTTTTACTTTAGTGGACACATTTAGTCACATGCTCCATGAAGTACCATTAACAACAGTGTACATTTGCACGGATTATCTTCTGTCCTTCTCATTACATTCCTCTGAGGTAGGTACTATATTTGTTGCCATTTTACAGATGAGGATAATGGGAGTCACGAGTGAAAATGACATGCCCAAGCTGAGGCTGCAAGGAAATGACAGAACTAGATTGCATGCAGGTGTATTTGACCACAGAGCACATTCTTTAAACCACTATACCTGAGGGCATGACTCCATTTTTTACTTGTTTATAGTCCCTGCAATGTTTTGTCTATGGTTAAGTTTTCAATAAACATGTACTGGTCAATTATAAGTTTGAGGCTCTGTGGCAGAGTGGGGTGGGGAATGGGACAGTTGCGCTTTAATTCAGATTTAAAAATAGCTTTTGGGCCAGCCTGGTGGCGTAGTAGTTTAGTTGGTATGCTCTGCTTTGGCAGCTGGGGGTTCACAGGCCCAGACCTAGCACTGCTCACCCATCAGGCCACACTGTGGTGACATCCCGTGTAAAATAGAGGAAGGTTGGCACAGGTATCAACTAAGCAACTATCTTCCTCAAGCAAAAGGAGGAAGATTGGCAACAAATGTTAGGTCAGGGCCAATCTCCCTCACACACACAAAATGTATATATATATTTTCAGTACCTGCTGGATCCAACTGTGACTTTCCACTTCTCTATATCTTTGAAATCCGGATCAACGAGTTTGGAATTACCAGCTCTACAACCTGGTTAATATCTTTTCCGACCCCAAGTTTTCATATCCTGCCTCCATGAAGATTCTGTTTCTGAGCTGACTTGATGCAAAATTTACCCCCTGCAAGTTTCTACAAGATATCTAACCTCACAATAGCATGTTTTTCTAGTACTCATCCTGAAGGTTTGGGGGTCACATTGCACCATTAACAATATTTTGCTAGTATCTTGTTAGCAGTTGGCCCTCAAACTCACTTTCCCCTTCCACTGCTCCCTAGCCCCAGACACCTAACATCACACACACTCAGGACGTCTTCTAAAAGTCCAAGTGTGAACCCCCACTGGGATACCTTCTTCTTGCAGCTGCCCCATGAAGTGGCATCATTCTCCTCTGTTTTTCTTTCTTTGGAAATCTGGGAATAAAATCTTGTACATTTCTACACTAATAGGGGCTTAACAGTTTTATGTACATTGTCATTTAATCCTTACAATCACTCTATGAATTTGATGTTTTGTCCTCATTTTATGATGAAAAAACAGACTCAGAAATGTTATGATTTGTCCAAGTCCATTTGTCTCTGGGGGAGCTGTGTTGGGAACCTTTGCCCTCTACCCAGACTCTCATGCTTTTTCCCTTCCATCTGCCTCCCCAGTCTGACCAAGGCATTCAGCAGAGAGGGAAAAGAGCTTTGTACTTAGCTAGCCAGCAGTGTCAGTGTTTCTCAGTGGTGTGTTATTGACATTTTAGGTGGGATGACTTGCTGCGGGGAACTGTCCTGAGCATTGCAAAGTGTCTGGCACTCATGGTCTCACCCACAAAATGCTGGTAGTGTGCCCTAGTCATTGTGGCAACCAATGAAATGTTCCTATTCATGTCTGATGGTCAGCTTTTGGGGAGGGGTAGTAGCCCCCATGGAGAAGAGCAGATGATTTCTAGAGATCAGTGGACTGATAAATCCTCTTTTCCATATTAATCAATTAATTGGAAGGCTAGTATGGATATAGCAGCCCCTATTAATGTTAAAATGGCTTTATGAAGCAAAGCAGTCAGAAAAGAAGAAAAGGCAGTAAGAAAACAGTAGTTCTCCTCTCGCCCAATTTAACACATGGTCATCCTTATCTCTGGTATTATGCTGTGGGTAGAATCCAAGACAACAGGGAAAAAAAGGTCAGAAGTGGTGCTTTGGGAAGCAGTTGGAAGAGAGGAACGAGCATTTAGTGGTGGAGACATCGCTGGGCAAGGGCGGAGGAGATCCGGATCTCGTTTGTGGTGGGTCGCTGGAGTGCTCTCCTCCTGACCTACAGAAGGAGGGAACAGGATCGGGGGATGGCTAAGTGTCCTCTCAGCCATGTTTCTCAGTTCGGGGACCTTGGGGGATCAGAAATGCTTGTCATTTTGTTTACTAAGAGTTCTTAATACTTTGGTTGTTGCGTACGGTGTAGACTGCCAGTGATTTCCATATGTCTCAGCTCCTTCGGTCTGAATCATTTTTATCCCTTAGGAGGAAGGAAAGGCCAAGTCCATGATTTGATTCTGTTCAGAAACCATAACCCTTGGGCCCAGGCTCAGGGCCTGTGCTGTCCTATTTATGCCTGCTGGCATGTCACAAGCTCTGGGTTAGGGAGATACATGATCTTAAATGTTAGCAGAGTCAGATGTGCTCAGTGGAAACAGTCTGGCTAACTAACAACAGATTCTCAGCACTCTTGGCTGTCCTCCAGAAAAATCATGTCTGGTAGGATTTCTGCAACAAATCTCATAGTTGCTGACTTGGGGAACTTGTAAGCTGTTTGTGAGTTCATGGTGAATGGTCCTAATACCAGACACAAATTCCCGTAGACAGTAAGAAACCAGAAATGTAAAGAAAATGCATTGAAAGGTTATTTGTGAAATATGTGTGTGTGTGCATATGATAGAGACAGAGAGAAGGAGAGTGTATGTGATGTAAAAATAATCGAGGTTAGTAGAATCTGGATAACCTCTAAATGGAATATTTTATAAAGATGGTTATGTTGGGGGGCTGGCCCCATGGCCGAGTGATTGAGTTCGCGTGCTCCACTTCGGCCGCCCAGGCTTCCGATCCTGGGAGCAGACATGGCACCGCTCATTAGGCCATGTTGAGGCGGCATCCCTCATGCCACAACTAGAGGGACCCACAACTAAAATATACAACTATGTACTTGGGGGATTTGGGGAGAAAAAAAAAAGCAGGGAAAAAGACGGCTATGTTGGAAGGAAGGTAGCTTAGAAAAATGAGCTCTAATGATTTTCCTAACACAGAACATAACTGAACCTCACAGGAAATTCTACCAAAACATAGCATGCTCTACCAAAAGACCAACGTATACCTTTTGATAATTGAGAGAAACAGGGTGGGCAAACATAAGATATAGGAGAGTTGATAAAATTTACCAGAATTTACAGATTGGTTTTGTTTATTTTGTGTTATAGAACATCAGATGAACATTTTTGGTTTATGATCAGATTATTTTCTAAGGATTTTTTTCCTTTTGGAAGCATCAATGACTTTTTGTTCTTTATCTGTTCAATACATATTTTGTAGAGCCTGACTTTATCCCAGATACCATGTACACACTACTTTCATGTATATGAGTTTGTACATGTGTGTGTGGCACAGATGGTAATTTGTGGAGTTAGGTGGATAGATGGGAACTGGCTATTTTAATATCTTATGTGGATTTGCTGCTTGTTTGCTAAGTAAGGATTCAAAAAGAACACAGGAAAAATAATACTAATGCCTAGTAATTGATTGCGTGCATTACCATCCTTTCATCAGCTTTTTTGCTGTTAATTTCTCTGTGGAAACAACTTCTCAAGTGGGCAGATACATGCATATAGTTGTGCGACAAATACGTCTGTGCTTCTCTGAGGACTACAAAGAGTTTGAAGAGATGTCTTAATTCTTAGAATGAGTCTAAAGAAATGAAATTGTGAGAGACAACTCTTAGATGGGTGATGTTGTTAAGTCAAATTTTGAGAACTAGAACTTAACTGGGTTTACTGGTGGAATATCTCTTCCCAGATTGTGTTACTTGAAGACTATGTTAGGAACCTTTAGAAATATGTTAGCTCTTTCAGATGAGTGGTTAGCAGTGAACACGTTTATCTAGTACTAAGTTAATAGCATCTAAATGGAAACTTAATGGCCTGGAGGAGTTAAAATAACTCCTTTTATTGCTCAATAAACTGACTTGCTATCCACAGACTGACTACTCATGAGTCAGTGGAAAAAAGTCCAGTCAATAAAAACACGAATAACAAATCACGAATCACATCATTTGTTTGAGTCCTAATACTTGTTCTGGTTGTCTGATGTTATGTACCAACCATCCCCAAGATAATTTATTATTCTCTCTCACGGTTCTGTGGGTTGACTGGGCTCAGTTGAATGGTCTGCTCTTGAGTTTTTCTCATCTAAAGGCATGACCAGGTTGACTCACTCATGTGGTTGGCAGTTGATGGTGTCCCTCGGCTACAAGCTTGGATTTGTCAACTGGAGCACCCACACATGTTCTAGTGGCCTCTCCATGTGGTTTGAGTTTCTCACAGCCGTGGAAGTTGGGCTCCCGAAAGAAGCACCCCAAGAGCTAGCATTTCAAGGATTGTAGCTGCAAATCTCCCCCTGACCTCACCTCACTTCAGTCCCAGGATGTCACTTTTGCTGCATTTTATTGGTCAAAGACAAGTCAGTAAGGCCAACCTAAATTTAAGGGGAGGAAAATTAGATTGCACTCCATGATAAGGGAGTGGCAAGGTCACACTGCAGAAGAATATGTGGAACGAGAAATATTGTTGTGGGCATCTGTGGAAAATACAATTTGTCATAACACTTATAACTTGGCATTCAAATTGTTTTATACATATGAATGAAACCTTTATTCATTTCCAGCAAATCACTCTATCACTAAGTCCTGCCTGGAAAAATGATAATGGTAAGAAGATCTAACACAGCAAGATAAAAGCAGAATGCTGGAGTACTCTGGTGTCATGCCGACTTGGTTTTGAATCCTGATTTCACTCCCCTAAGACTTGTGGGACCTTGGTTAAGGCCAGCTGTATAATTTGTGGGGCCCAGTGCAAAATGAGCTATTTTTCAAAATTTAGTAGAAATTTTAAGATGGTAGCATCAGATCACTGAACCAAGCACAGGGTTCTTTTCAGTGCAGGGCCCAGCGTGACTGTGCAGGTTGCATACCTGTGAGACACTCCTGGTCATGCCACAGAGCCCCTTTGGGCCTCAATCATATCTTCAAATTGGGAATGATACTATCTACCTTGTAGGGTGGTTGTAAAGAAAATTTGGAATAATGTTATGTGACAGTGTTTATCAAGTTTATCAGTATGCTTACCAAGCTTATTAAGCCCACATTAGGTGCCTAATAATAACGATATTAAAATGTAGCAGCAGTAAGTTGAATTAATACATAAATGAGAATTTATTTGTGGATTTATATCTAGAGTTTTTTTTTTCCGGTGGGATGAATCATTTTGCCAAATAATCGTAATTTTGCCCACGATTTTTCTTTTCCAATTAATGTATTTCCCGTTCTATTAATTTCCTGTTCAAAGAAATAAGAGCTTGGTTGCAGGCCACATGTGTGCCCTGAATCTATCCCAGAGTAAAAAATATGTAAAGCTTAGAGAAATGCTTGACTCACATGCTCAGTCATTCACCTTATAATATTTCAATCATAAAAATGTCCACTCCGATACCTTCAAACTTGAGTAGAATTTCTTTTTCATGAAGTACCATAGACAAGCAAGGTTCCAGGTTCTCAAATTTAGATGCTTTAGTTACTTGAGCTACTAAAAAAAATGCTTTATACCAAAAGCAGGAATTATATTTCTCTTTAACATTTAACAGCTGAAATGATTTAAGCTCAAATCTCAACTTCAAACTCCCAAAACACCTTTGGGAAGAGACAACAATAAGCACTTTTAAGTCCTAAAGGACGTTTAAAAAAGTTACAAGTTAATGAAAACAGGATCATTCATTTTCTGGAAAAAAAAAAAAAAACTCCTTTGGCATATTTTCCTTATCTAGAAAACAGTTGTTGAGAAGTCTCTAGTTTGAAGGTGAGATAAGTGTTATATCTCTATTTTCCTAGTGAGTTATCAAGACAATATTTCAGAAAAAATAACTGAAAATATACTATTTTATTCAAATTTAATTATTAGGGATGGAAGGGGACAAACCCTAGGAGGTGATTGCATTTTCCTTCCTTTCCTTGTTCTGTTTTTCCCCATCTTCCTCCTCCTCTCTCCCATAATTCAGGGTTTCTAAATTATCTCCAGAGTAAGAGTGTCAAATATTTCTACGACGATATCACCCCTAATTTGTAATGGTACTGTCAAAATCTCGTCCAAGGATCCATGTCCCAGTCTTTTGCCTTCTGCCCAGGAAAGCCAGAGGCTTTCCAGAGAAGTACCTCCAGGAGTCTAATCTTGAGGATTTGAAGGAGCTTCCTACCCAGTTTATGGAAAATCAGATCCTCCTGGTAAAATGCCTAACCTGCAGAGGCACTAACCCTGAAGACTCTGGGTGGGTAGGGACTGCTGCCCCCATGCAGGGTCAGGGCACGTATGACCAACCCTGTCCTTTAAGGGGTTGACTAATGGAGATCTGAGCCGGGTAAACCAAAGGGTATTAAAATGCTCTGATTTCCATCAAAAAAGATTCCCATGTCTTTCTGTGTCACTTCAGAGCCTAGCTCCACGCTGTCCACTGATGTTGTCTGGGACCCCAAAGTCTGTCTTCTCAGTTGGTGACCCTTCATTCTGTTGCCTGCTTTTACTTCAGCTCTGCCAGCAGTTTGTGCCCCTCATGCCTGGTCTTCATTATGCCTGTGACCTCATACCTACACCTGCCTCAAAGACTGGCGGTCTGCCTCACGCCAGATCTTTCTGACCTAACCTCCCTCCATTGCAGCAACACCCGATCATTTCCCCTCTGACTAGTGAGAACTTTTTCTTTCCATATACACTTGGTTAGGTAAATTCCTTTAGGCACATACTATGGGTCACATTATGTTCTCCCAAATTAATATGTTCAAGTCCCCAGTGCCTTAGAATGTGACCTTATTTGGAGGTAGGGTCTTTGTAGAGATAATGAAGTTAGAATGCGGTTCTTAGGGTGGGCTCTAGTGCCATGTGACTGGTGTCCTCAAAAAAGGGGGAAATTTGGAGATAGATTCACATACGTGGAGAATGCCATGTGCACATGAACATGGTCATCTACAAGCTGAGGAGAGAGGCCTGGAACAGATCCTTGTCTCACAGCTTTGAGAAGGACCAATCCTGTGAACACCTCGATTTCAGACTTCCAGCCTCCAGAACTATGAGTCAATACATTTCTGTTATGTAAGCCTCCCAGTTTGTGGTACTTTGTTCTGGCAGCCCTAGCAAACCAGTAGAGGGCCCCTTCCAACACAGCTCTCAACTCCTTTTCTGGGCTCTCCACTGGTGTTCAAAGAGTCAAAGCCTAGGTGGTGACAATCACTCTTTCTATGCCTGAGAGCGCCTTGCCATCCATGTGGGAAGGTGTATTTCTGCATCCAAAGCACACAGCTTTCCGAAATGTGTTTGGCTTGTGTCTCGCAGGTCTCTTTGCTTTCTTGGAACCCATATTTGTGACTGGACTCATGTCTACATCTCTGGTTATGTGTCTAAACTGGTCTTTTCTTTGAGTATAAAGTATTCAGTTAATCTCTCCAGACCATCTTTTCCTCCATTCGCTGGCTTCCTCCTAACTGGAGTGAGTGAAAGTCAGCCCTCAAATCCCCTCCAACGAGGACAGTTAACAGTGTCTGGCTCTGTTGCTTCAGCATGAAGGGTGACACTAGGGCCAGTCATGCCATCAGGGTCACAAATCAAATGTAGCCAATTCCTTGCAGTCAGATACAATATTGTTTCCTCTGCCCTCCCTATGAGCAAGTGGTCAGAGCCATAATTACTCCTGATGGCAGGTGGCAGGTCTACATCGCATCTTGACATTAGCTTTTAGCTATTTTTTTTATAGCTGCCAGTGTGCTCAGTCAAATACCTGTCTGTCATCACAATCAGACAGGTCTTAATGTCTCTGCATTACAGAGGAGGACCTCGGCTCCCTTCCAGCCCGTTTATTTTGGTCCCAGAGTAGCATTTTATCACACATTCCTTGCGCATAGCCTCCTCTCCACCACCACAGAAATCTCCAAGTTGGCAGCTTCAGTGTCTACTGCCATTAATCTTCACTAGGCTGGGATCACGGGGCAAAGGATGATTTATTGCAATTACCTGTTATAGTGCAGAGCTCAGGTGAGATGGGCTCACAGGCATTTACTGGGCTCCCTTCCATTCTCCCACAGTCAAGGAGTAAAATGTGTCTGCTTTGTTTCTATGTATATCTTCTTGCATTTAGCTCATCAAATGTTAGTTAATTAACAGAGAAGTGGAGAAATAGATTTAGATAGTATTAGGGTTATGTATAGACATAATGAAGCCTGGCTGTTCAACACCAGAACTGACATTGACATTTGACAGTCCACTTAATTTCTTTGTTATTTCTGCATTTTAAGAAACATCCAAAGGAAATTCAAAATTGCACTTACCTGCTATGTTCTGCACCATCTGTTCCGGGTGATTAAAACCAATCTGCATATAGTGTGTTTCACTTCCAATTTCTTGTTCCCTGGGATGGCAGGGGGCAGTGGATGAATTGGGGATAATGTGTGCTTGGGTTCCGCTAGCGAGGAAGAAAGCGTGGGGGTGGGATACGGGGGAGAAGAAAGTTCCATGATAAGCTCTTTGCAGCAGAAGCACGTGTTCCTAAAAGCGGTCCGTTGTTTCCCATTACCTGCTCTGATGGCAGCTTCTTGTCTGCTCTAAGTTAAAAAGTCCCAGTACTCTCATGTCCCTGGCCTGGTGGGAAAGTGACAATTTTCAGGATAAATTAATGGAATTAAAAAGCTTTTTTTGCTATTGTTTCTAGGATCTGATTCATTCGCAAGTCGGATATAATCTATTGGAGACACTATTTAGCGTCATGTGGACAATAAATCACTTGTTTCCTACTGGAGCAGTAGCAGGGGATGAACTAAATGACCCTTTCCCTCACCCCCTCCCTCCCCCTTCCTCCTTGCCCTTTCACTCTCTCTCTGATGAAGCCAGTTGTCATATTGTGAGCTATCCTATGGAGATGCCCATGTGGCAAGGAACTGAGGGTGGCCTCTGGCCAACAGCCAGGGAAGAGCTGAGGCCCTCTGACCAAAAGCCTGTAGGAAACTGTGAATCCTGCCAACAATGTGAGCTTGGAAACAGACCCTTTTCCAGTTGAGCTTTGAGATGATGGCACCCCAACTGGAGCCATGATTGCAGCCTTGTGCAAGACCCTGAGCCAGAGCGTGCCGCTAAGCCATACCTAGATTCCTGACTCACAGAAACTGCAAGATAATAAGTGTTATTGTGTCAAGCCATTAAATTTTGTGGCATTTTGTTGTACAACCATAGATAACTAATACAACGTGGAAAACTTAAACACACAGGAAGCTTTCTATAATTCTGCTTGCTATGGAGAGGAATTTGAAGGTAGATTTGTCGTGGAATCCTTTAAGCATGCTAAATAAGACCAATGAAGAGATACTGATAAAAATATTTAACAAATCTGGTTGGCACAGACACCAACCAATCAGAAAGTAGCTGAGCAGGTGCTGGAGGCATGCTGTGGCACCCAGGTCATGGTGATCTTTAACTGCTGAACTGTGGAGGACCCCAGGTGGTTCTGGGAGAAGGGGTGGGGCAACATACAGGTGCTTGTGGGGCTCTGGGGAGGAGTTAAGTATCAATTGGGATGAGTATGTCCATATTTTAACCATCATCCTACACATATTAGTACCTCCCTCCTGGATATCAGCCCTGGGCCAGTCAAGAGGCTCATTTCAGCTGGTGTCATCTGAATCAGAAGGCACAGAGCTTGGGAGAGAGCGAGGAGGTGAGTATCCCTTTCTGTTCTTCCCTCTGACTTACTGAAGAGACAGTCATGGGTCCAAGGCTCCAAGGAGCTGTGATCAGCTGCCTCTTCCAATTGCATATTGGTAAGCAGTCTATTACAAGACCAAAGGTTTCAGAGAACATCCCTTCGTACAGCTGGAAGCCCAGGTTGGCTCTGACAGCCTTTCTTCAGTTTTCGTGCATTAGTGAATATAATTCTACAGTATGTAGGAACCTGGGCAAAGGCAGACCTTGTCAACATTCAGCTGCATGCTTGAACTGGGGAAATCACGGCTGCTCCTTGCTTGTGATAATACCAGGGAAATCTGTAAATAAATAAATAACCAGGGCCCAGGGTTCATTTACTAAATACTCCAATGTGTGCAAGCAAGCTGCATCAGGCACAGCAAAGGAAAATAAAAGCATAATTTAGTAATGACATGGTCTCCTGCAGCCTCCTGCTTAACTCAAATGTTAAGTTAGAAGAGGTAAATCAGGGTGTTCAAAGCACAATTATATACTTAGTCTTCTTTTTCCTTTTTTTAAAAAAAGAACAGGATCTGGGACCACTTCCTATGTTCTCTTTCCGTGACTTTCACAAATAACTGTTAACAATGATTCTTTATTTCCCCTTCAACTAGGGAATCCCCCCTCACATAAGAAATGTGCCAATGTTTCAAGTATTAGCACGTATTTGAGGGACTTTATGCCCCCCGTGCCAGGAATTGGTTTTCAGTTTGGGTGTGGAAGAAACAGCAGAGCCTGTGCCCTCACTGGGGAAACTAATTCATAAGGAAAAAAAAGACATGCTTGGGGAGTAAGAAAGATGCAGTGTCTCCTGGGACACCTTCCAAATTGTCTGCTTATTCCTAGGGACATCCAAACCTTTGGCTACCTGATGTCAGGGAATAGACAGTATAGAGATGGCAGTGGGAGCACCCAAGGTCAGCCTTTATTTCCTTATTTTCAGCCATAGTAGGTGCACTGCCATTCTCATCACATGAGACTGCTCTCTGTCCTCTAGCTTCTCAAACTCGACCCCAGAATTCTCCCACCCTGGCAAGCTTTCTTTGATTCATCACCCTCCAATTTTGTGGCATGATCCCACATCAGGAGGCTCCTTTGGGCAAGTTGCTCTTGACCTCAGTTTTGTCGTAGAAAAATGAGGAACTCCAGAATTCAAAATCTCTTTCCTTTCTAGATTGTTCTGGGCTGCAGAAGGCATGTGCAAACCAAAAGAGAATGAAGGAATAGCATAAGTAAAGAGTGCCTAAAGTAGAGTCTTTCTAAACAAAAAGGTCAACAGTCAGAGTTAATAAAAAATTGCTGCCAGATGAGAACTTGCTTGGGTCATGTGTGGGACGTGCAAACCAGAGGAATATAGATATTACTTGGTCTTATTTTGTTTGCTGATATTTATAAATTGGGAGATTTCATATGAAAATCTAGATTTCTGCTTTTGCTGGAAAAATAGGAAATTCTGGTGACAGTGGGCCTGCATTTCCATGGAGAATGATTAGTTGGGAATGAGTAACAGCTAGTCCCTTAGACAGAGGCCGGCCTCCACGGTTCCACCCAGTCCAGGATAGGACACTTTCTCTTGTCTCCCGGCTCCCAGGATTAGTGCATTTGCACTCACTTTATTGTTTTTCTTATACTATATTATTTTTCTCGTACTTGACTTATTTGCATTACTGTGGGCTTCTTAATTTGTGATCTCTGTTCTAGATGAATATCAAATACATATCATTTGGAAGTTTAGAATTGGTATATCGAACCAGAAAGAAGATTCATTCTATGAGGCGGGTTACTTACTTGGTCTACCCAATCTGGATACCAGAGAAGTGACTTTAAATGCCGTTTGGGTCTATCTAGTTCAGTTATCTCTCCTGAACACCTGAAACGGTTCTTTTAATTTAGGACTTTATATGGACAAGTGCATATATGAGTGGAGAATACGTGAAATAGGAATGGCTAGATAGTTCCTGTGAGTATTTATCTGTCCATAATACCTAACATTGCTCTGTGTCTAGTAGTGTACTCAGCACATCACATCCATTATCTCATTAGTTCCTCACAATAGCCGTGTGATAATATTGTGATAACCAATAATATTAATATTGGGTGGGACCCAATACTAACCAACATTTTATAGACAGGGAAACTGAGGAACTGATGGCATTAATGGTTGCCCACATCACCCAGCTGAAAAGTAGCAGAACCAGGGATTCCAAGCCAGCAGGCTGACTCAAGAGCCCACTTTCTTAATCACCACCTTCCCTGCCCTCCCGTCTGCCTGCAAGGAGGGATTAATAGTGGCTCTATGGCACTTCAGGCAATCTCTTCAGGTGGGGAATTTGTGAAAAGTGGGATGAGTATCAAATATAATATCTAGTAGAGGATCCTATGTTAAAGGTGAAAAATATCAGCACATTGCCTACCCTGGTAAATTAGATTATGGCAATAACAGAGATACCAGCTGAGTTTCCAGGGGCTTTCCGCATAGCTATCTATAGTTAGACAATGGGGAAAACTGAAGCAGTGGAAGCCTGGGTCCTTGTGGGACTGTAATACCGTGTTCCCTGGTAGCCGTTGGTGTTTTATGGAGTGACAGTTTGGCTACCCCAGCCATGAGATTTGCTGGTAATGTTGGTGCTGGCAGCAGCCCTGGCCTTGCTGATCAGAGAGCACTTGTGCTCCAGGAGAGGGTGTGCTGCCTCTCTAGGCTTCACTTTGTGCTATAGTGCTGATCACGCTAATGGATAGCTTGTTAGACAGAAACTCAGCCACCATTGCCCTGTGTGCTGCTGTGAATGTCGAAGGCCTCAAACACTGTGTTGCTAGACCAGGAACCAGTGTGTTATTGTGGTTAAGAACATGATCTCAGGCATTAGGTGGACCTGTGTTTGAATCCCACCTTCGACATTTAACAGCTGTGCAATTTGGGGCTTTTAATTAACCTCTCTGAGTGTCAGTTTTATAATTTATAAAATAAGGACTAATGTAAGTTCCCACTCTATAGTATTATTTTGGTGATGATTAAATAAGGTGATTTTTTAAAATTACTCAATATAATATCTGGGTATATAGGAAATACTTTATTAGTGGTAATTTTATTTTAAATATGATTAGGAGCAGATGGAAAAAATTTGTGGGTCTCTTACACCATCAGAGGAGCTGTTAAACCACACTTCTTTGATTCCAAGTCACCATTTATTGTAACATCATCAAATTCATAAATTTTGGGGAGAAAAAGAAATACCAACACATCGAACCACTTGTAGAACACGTTTTGATTTCAGGTGTGAACTACGAAAAAATTTCGATCTTAGAATCACATAAATATGATATATTAAGTCTGAGATTGACCAGAACAAAAATACTTCACTTTATTCTTCTAAAATAATATCCAAAGGAATTGAGCCTTACTGAAGACCTTGTCTTTTCTGTCACAGAGGCTTTAATGTGCCCTTGTCTACTCCATTTCACAAGCTGTGGTGTAGCAGAGAGAACACGCGCTCTTCCTCTTTATGGATACTTTCTCTCGATGAGCCTCGGATTTCCCATCCGTAAAGTGCATATGACCCATCTCATAGGGTTGTTGTGAGAATTAAATGAGACAACATAGACAAGTAACCTGGCCTAATTCCTTCTACAGAAAAGGAGCTCCATGTACTCTTGTCTGCTTCTTCGTGTTTTCATACAACAGACTGTGCTACATGAATTAGAGCTAAGTGACCTGTACATGAAGGAAGTGGCATGAGATGACGTGGAATATTTCTGAATTTAAAAAAATTTGGACCACTGAGAACCCTCGGCCTGTGTACTAGGCAGCATTCATTGTGTAAGGAACTCCAATGTGATAAATTGGCTGCAAAGCCCCCAGATTAACTATACTACCCAATGGGAAGTGGTCTAGAGACTGTGTCTCTAGCTGAGATCAAGAGAAGAGGGGATCCTCTGATGTACCAATGAGGCTATAGAGGCTCTGAGGCCAAAGCAAGCACAAGAAATAGCACTGCTCATCTCAAAGAGTCAGACTTTGCATTCATTTGTTCAACTGTTATTTTATTTTATTTTATTTTTTTTATTTTTTCCCTTTTTCTCCCCAAAACTCCCCTGGTACATAGTTGTATATTCTTCGTTGTGGGTCCTTCTAGTTGTGGCATGTGGGACGCTGCCTCAGCGTGGTTTGATGAGCAGTGCCATGTCAGCGCCCAGGATTCGAACCAACGAAACACTGGGCCTCCTGCAGCAGAGCGCGCGAACTTAACCACTCGGCCACGGGGCCAGCCCCTCAACTGTTATTTTTTAAAGTGCCTCCTTTGGGCGAGGTATTGTGCTAGGCTGGGTACAGACGGGTGGATAACAGAGACATGTGGCCCTTGCCTTGTGCAGCTTGGAGCCTAAAGGGTGAAACAGGCAGTAAACAAGAAGATAAATTGACGTAGAATTATAAATTTGAATTAGCGCCATGAAGGAAAAGGGCAGGACACAGGGAATAATAGGAGAGCATAGGATGATCAAGGAAAGACTCTCAGTGGGTCTGACATCTAAGCGGGAAGAAATGCAATGAGAAGCATTATGAGAAGGGTGTTCTAGGCTGAGGGAACAGCATATCTGAAGTCTGTTGGATGAGAAAGAGGTTGGCATAGTTTAGACCTGAAAAAAAGCCGTTGCGTAGGATCAAGTGACCAAAGGAAGAATCTGTTCTCAAACAACTCATTTTCTTATTACTTCAGTAATATATTGAGCTGAATCTAAAAGAATAGTTATAATCTTATCAAAATACTTGAATTTCCAGGGAGAACATGCCGGAAACAGATCACGCTAAAGAGATGCAAGGGGGATTGGCCATCTTTCTCTTCTCATGGCACTATATGTTAACATGTCCTCCATGTGTCACTTATGCTACCATTCAGGCAAGCTTTGCCTATCCAGAAGTGGAGGTCCAGAGAGTGAAGGAGTGGCTCATAGGGTTCAGTTTCTTCTGCTGGTACTTATTTTATCCCAGCTGCACATATTATCACTGGAATTGGACCAGATCATCCCGGAAGCAGTGAGTTAAGAGCCCAGCAGAGTAGGAGAAGTTTTTCTCTCACTAGCAGGGGATTTGAAAAGAGTTTCTTTGTGCTTTTTCTTGTTGGATCAGTGCATTTCTTAATAGATGTTTTAATCTGAATGTTTGTGTCCCCCCAGATTCACATGTGAAATCTTAATGCCTGATGTGATGGTAGTAGGAGGTGGGGCCTTTGGGAACTGATTAGGTCATGAGGGTGGAGCCCTCATGAATGGGATTAGTACCCTTATAAAAGAGGCCGCAGAGAGCTTGCTAGCCCCTTCCACCATGTGAGGACCCAGCAAGAAGGCACTGGCTATGAACTAGGAAGAGGGCCTTCACTACCACTCAGCCATACTGGCACCTTGTTCTTGGACTTCTCAACCTCTAGAATTGTGAAAAATAAATTTCTGTTATTTATAAGCTACCAAGTCTGTGGTATTTTGTTATAGCAGTCCGACCAGATTAAGACAATAGATATTGGATGAAAAAAGGTCTACTAAAAAAACTAAATTTGGGAAATCTTGAGGTGTGGGAGGTAAACAATGCCAAAAATTACTTTATTTCAGGACTTTCTGGAGACTTTGGAGTCTTGGATTTCCTAAAATATTGTAATAAATGTTTATATTTCTGTTGGGGTAAATATCGAGTAAGAGGAAAAGTTTAAAAATGATATTTAAAATGCCTTTAAAATAAGATATTGAGAAAAGACCAAATTTATTTTAACATATACCAGAATAAGACCAATAGCATTAAACAATTAGGAGTGCAAAGCAAGTACATGCCACAATATAAGGCAATCATATTTACATAAATTTTAAATTAATTTCCTCCAGAATTAAACTACATAAGCCGTCGTCTGCAGGATACATACCAGTGAGTGTGCGAATGCCAAAAGGACCTCTCATAACTGGAATCATGGACACATTTGTGAGAATGGGGAGTTTGAGGGAGAGTCTATAAATAAATGCTCTCCATGAAAATAGTATGGTTTGGACAGTAAGAGGAATGGAATTATTGAGAGAGAGGGTGGAGTTGAGCCTAGCCATATGGTCAATGCCACAGCCTGGCAAGCCTGCCAGGGGTAGGCTTACTTGGAATGCAGGCAAAAGGGAATTGTCCTGAAAGAACCACATATATTCTGCCACGAGGAAATGAGGACAGAGGGCTGTGGGCAAGAATCTGCTCAGTGACTGACACTTGTGCTGATCGGAGCCAACACTGGATGTTGAATCATGTCTACACAAAGTTGATTAGGATGGACGGGAGCCTTTGAATGCCCTAAAAACATTCAATCCAGGGCAAACCATACTCATCTTAAGTGCCATATACAAGATTGGCTCCTGTTTTTCAATGTATGTAACTAAATCTACTCAACCAATTAGAGAAATATAAATAGATCTTCCAAGAAAGTCCTCTTTCTCTAACCACTCCCCATCCCAAATGTCTCCTGTAGTTACCATTTTTATCCATTTAAAAAAAAATGTTGGTTCTATTAAAATTTCAAGTTTTCTAGATTAGATGGAAAACAATGTCAACTTTAGATATGTGACTTTGCCTCTGTTGCTGTGAATAGATTAGAATTTGCTGACAATATCAATGAAAAGACATTGTGTGCCATCAGCTTCCCATCCCATCAGCAGAGCATGAGCATGGGGTTGTGACAAGAGACTTGTTAGTTGATCATCCCTCCATTCTCTATCATGCTCTCTTTTTGCATGTGACACCAATGGAAATACAGCCAGATATCTGGAAAACTGCAAATGATACACATAACTGGGTATTCCAAACAAAGTCACTTTCTTGGAGTGATAGATGCATGTTGATTCAGACTTCTAACATAAAAAGCAGGAAAAAGATTCTAGCTCCTTCCAGTTTCTTTTTGCCCCCCACTCCCCACCCATACCCACTGTGCTTGACATGGCCCTTTCATGACAAATCACTAACTCTAGAGATTCTCAAGCTAACCTAATGGGCTTAGCATCGTTAGTGAATTAGTCTCGCTCACACGCACTCACACATAATCACACACATACATTATAATCTTCTAATGTTCCGCTGGAAGGATTACTGGAAATTTTTGCACAAAAGGCTAATTATCACAGTTATGGTTATATTATAATATATACAAATGACCTTAATGTTATGTAAAAATGCATATCCCTAGGAAAACTCTGTTTTCAAATCCTAGTAGTAAAATTGATATTATGAAACAAAGTGTTTTATAATATAACAACGGATTAATTTTCTCACAACGTCCTATAAACAGTTGCTAATGGTAAATCATCCTTTCACTAGTGATGATAGTTTAAAATATCTTGCCCAAACATATTCTGCTATATTAGAATATATAATACCCAGTATAGTTTCCCAGAGACTTAAATTGTTTCCTTTTGTGTATAAGTGCAATGAAAATATTTTTTTACAATAAAATCCAGTTCTTCTCTTTGTACTTAGAATTTTAACATATGTGGTCTTCAGAGGGTAGAGCATGTTATTATACTCAACTTTCTCCCGTGGTGTCTACAATGTCTTCTTAGGAGACCCAAGGAAGGGAATAGTTTGGTAGGAAGCAGAGTACTCGAAATGGCCTTGGCTGATGCTCTAAACTCTCTGGTTTTAGGACATAATTTGGGACAATAGATCAAGTTCTGGGGTTTGGATTGGATGCCAGAGCAGTCATGGGTGGTGAAGATGTGTTTCTTCTGTCTTGTCTATACATCTTCCTTCTGATCAAGAAGCTGTCTCCCATACTTTCTTGTTTATAAAGTCCTTCTGGATATTTGTTGCTTTGGCTCTAGCAGGCTTTACCTAATTTACTTAACATTGAGGCTACTATTCAATTTTATACTTGTGTCTGAATAAAAATATTAAAAACTCAGCAGCATAAAGCAGGTTCAGGCAAGTGTATCACTTAATTAGTGCATGGCCACACATGAAAATCTGGGATTCCCATTTGAGCCCATATAATTCCTTGACTCTAAAAGGAAAAAATCCCAACTTTTTCTGAGCCTGGGGCCTGATTTACATGTCACTGAAGCCAATAATTTGTCTACATTATAGTGGGCCTAGGAACTGTAGACTGCAATTATACAACTGATAAACCTTTTGAGAAATGCTCCAGCAATTTTTAGAAAAGCACATCTCCCTTCTAAGTTATTGAAGCGGCACTTTTTTCATATTGCATTTCTAATGTAGATGTCGAAGATTATTGGTCTTGAATGCCCCAGCGAGCATGCTCTTTTTATGTCTGTTCTATGTGGCTTTATGAAAGTGCCTGTTAGGAACAATAATAATTAAAAATTAAAGCTAGGGTTCTCCATTTATTCTTTATTCCCAACCTAAAATCTAGACGTTTATTGCTATTTTACAGTGAATTATTCAATTTGACTTGTGTTTATAAAGCACCAGCTGTATATCCAGTCCTGGGTGATGTGAGGAGTTCCCAAAGGCATTCAAAACTCTGCCTCTATTTGCAAATTTACAGTAAGGTTGGGAGGCAAGACTCACTTATGTTAAACAACCAAGACATCATCATTGTAATGTGGTGCCAACACATATAGCAACCTCGGCTCTCCAGGTAGGAAATATGGACCAGCAGTATCAGCATCACCTGGGAATTTGCTAGAAATGCAATCTGCATTTTAACAAGATCTGCACATTCAAGTTTAAGAAATTCTCATATAAACGGTGAGCACCAAGGAAAGCTACCTCTGGGAGAGGTTGGTGTAGACTGGAGCTGTGGGGAAAGGCTTTATAGAGAACAAGAGAGGTTCTTGGAAGGAGGTTAGGATCTGAGTAATGTGGACTAGTATGCCTTAAATTGTCACTTGCATGAAAGCCACTCCCCAGGGGTGCTTGTTAAAAATGCTGATTCCTGAAACTCTCTCCCTACCCTTACTGAGGGAGAGTCTGGAGGACGGGCCCTAGGAAAATACATTTTTAACAAGCTCCACAGGAAACTTTCTAAACTAAATTAGAGAAACACAGATGCAGGTGAAAGGGAATGCATTCAAAGTAGGAAAAGTTTGCAGGTTGAAGCCACACCAGTTTTGCTGTCTGTGTTTCTTCCCTACTGCCCTTGTCTACATCATTTCTCACCAGTCTCCTTCCAGTTTATCCTCCTTACTGTTGTTGGAGTGAAGTACCTAAAAACAAATTGGAACACATGTCTTTCCAATCGCAAAACTCTGCTATTGAGTAAAGCTGGATTCTTAGTGTTACATAGAAGGCCTTTTAAATGCTGGCCTTGCCTTGTCCTTCCATCTCATGTCCCAGTACCTCACTCCCACGTCCAGGCAAACTAAACTTCTCACCCTCCAGAACACACTGAGCCCTTTCATGCCTTGTAATGCCCTTCTATTCTTTCTCTGTCTGGCAAACTCGTTATTCCTTGTCCTCAATAGTACTTCTGGGAGGGATAAAAATAAGTTGCTGTTTGCTCTTCATATTCTAAGGTTGGCAACTGAATTCAGCTTGGAGAAGATGATGCTTCTCTTGGGGGGGTACAAAACTTAATGGTCTTTTGATTATTCAAAGGCCAGGCATATTCTTGAGGGGGGAGTTGGAGCAATCAGAAGCTAAGCTGCTTTTTATAAAACAGTATGACTATCTTCTTGGAGACAAGAGATTGTTATGATGTTACCTTTTTGTTTGTGTATTTGTGTGTTTACTCGTTTCCTCCATGTGGCAGGGGAAGACAGCCACATGGGCCTGGATGAGGAGATGGGAGAGGGGAAATATTCTGAGCTCTCAGTAACACCTCGGTAAGCCAGATATGAAAACAGAGAACCAGCTGAGAAGTGCCCATGAGGGGCATAGAGGGGGTCTTCAGTGATAATCTGAGAGCCAGTTCTAACTTAGTCTTTTCCAAATTGCAATTCCTGCATATTATTCTCAAGTCTTCATTTAAGTTGGTTTGCTGTTATTGCCCGGTCACGGTCTTAAGTTAGCACCACTTGGTGGAATAAAACGATCAGCTGTCTCCCTATTTTGGAGCTGCTGCAATATGGAAAGAGGCTGAGAAGTTGGCCGACTTAATTGAGGAAAAACTCTTAGCATTGGTCTGGAGACAGAAAACACATGGAGTAGCAGAGCATGTACACACTTGTCATGAGTCTTCAGAATCATTCATTCATTCATTCATTCATTCAATAAGCATCTTTTGAACACCTACTATCTGTCTGGAGTTGGTCATTGCTCTGCTTCACTTGACTGAGGTCCGTGGAGAAAATGATGCAATTCTTCCAGTAGTTTTCAAATTTGGGATTTGATGCTTAGCAAATCTTTTAATCATTTCTGAGTGGCTCAAATTTTCAATCCCTTATAGCAGTTAAAAAATCTCAGTATTCTCATTAAGCTATCTGTTCTCTTGATCCTTGCCTTCTACTTCACTGAAACAGAGAATTTCCTGATTCCTGCCCTTCTGCTCCAGGGTTTTTCTATTTCTTTTTCCATTTTTATTTCTTCTTCCTCAAGGAAAAGGTGGCTTAGGCCTTTTGAGTTAATATAGCTACAATCAATAGGAAAGGACAAATAGCTCAACAACGAGTGGTTAAAAGCATGAGCCAGCATTTCTCATACGAAAAAACCCGTATGGCCCATACATACATGAGATGACCACAGCTGACAAGCCCACTTTGCCCAGAGTCCCATCCCCTCTGTTTCTCTGGGGATTTTCCGCCCATGGCCTGTCATCTTTGCGTTTCTACTCTCTCCTGCTCCACTGCCTCCTTCTCCTCAAGTCTTTACCCTCCCAAAGCAGCAGGTTTTGATTCTGTTTCCCTGAAAGCTATTAATTTTTCTCTTTTCTTTTGCTACCTCAATTTTTGAAAGCCCAAACTCATTGCCTGTTTCTTCTTGGCCTCTGCAATCCCCATCCCTCTGCAACCCAGCTTCCACCTCTATCACTCCCTGGAAACTTCTCTGGCCAAGGTCATCAATGACCCTCTCACTTCTAAATCCAAAATTCTTTTTAAATCTTCACACTATTTCATCCTTAAATCTTTGTCTCAACAATATTTAAAATTGTCTGTCACTTGATCCCTCCCTTCTTGCATTTTTCTCTCCTTAGTTTTCTTCCTATCTCTTTGTTGTTTTTCCCGGTCTCTTTCAGTACTTCTCCAGCTCATCTCCCCAAGTTGCTGTGCCTCAAGAAGCACACTTGGCCCTCTGCTTTTATCTCTCTTTATCTCCCAGTGAAAAACTTTCCCTGAACAAGTTTATCCCTCCTCCAGGCTCTGGCTACCAGCGATATGCATTTGATTCTCAAAACTCCAGCTTTCCAACTCTTGATACATTTAGGTCACATTTCTAGCTGCAATGGAAATAATCGTAAATAGCAACAATAAAAATAACTGCAATTTAAGGTTGTTGTTGGGATAAACTGAGATAGCGACTGTAAAAAGCTCAGCACAATGACTGGCACATTGCGAGTGTTCCTTAATTGTTAGGTGTTTTATCTTCCACAGAAGTAAAAGGATGACAAAAGTCATCATCACCCATAATGGCAGCCAAAGAAAGGCCAATACACAAGGCCAGTATCAGGCAGATGAAAACTCCAAGTCAGCTGTTGGCCTAAAAGCAAACTGCAAATGACCACTAAAAGGGTCTTTTTGGTGAGGTGAAAATTAATTCCCTTTACCGAATATATCCAGACCTCTGCCTCTGGGCACATGATAGAATGATATCTCTTGGCCTCCTGGGTCTGGTAGGGCTCTGTGACCAGCCAAGGCCAACGAGTTGTGAGCAGAGGTGATATGTGTCACTGGACCAAGCTTTTAATCAAGGGTACAAGACTCTTCAGAGCACTCTTTTCTTTCTGCCGCAATGTTCCAGATAATGGCTGCTCTATCGGTCAGGCTTCTTGGCTCTGATGGACAAATGACAGGCAGGTTCAGTTCACTACCTTTCACTTATATGACTAGGTAAATTATAAAAGAGTACCAGATTCAGTCTACATAAAGTAATATGAACGCCTCTCTGAGGTGGGAAATGGCAATTCACTACTCCATGGAGTGGTTTGGCTGCTTGGGACGCTACAGAGCTCCCTCTGCGCAAGTGCATATCCAGTTAGTTCGGATGCTTCAACTTCAGAAAGTAGCCCTTATTGTCAGTATGGTTGGATTGGTTGTTGCTTTCAGTTTTTATTAGTCAATTATTGTTAACTTGGTTTCTTCATATCAGTTTAATTGGTTGCAGCTTATTTAACCATGGAGTGTGTAGGATGCATATTTATTTCAACAGTACATTTGGCCTATAATTTTCTAATAACTTGACTTTAAGGTATAATTGTGTTATGGCTCAAATGCAAATAATCTGTATATTTTTCTTAAAGAAGATGTATGCATACTCCATCAAAAACTTGCTTGCATAGTAACACTTCATTGAAAATATGCTGCCTCTAAATTTGTGCTACTTTAAACACTTAAAATAAAAGTTAACTAATAAGAATAAGAAGATAACCAGGCTATTTTTAATTTATAGGGCATTTAAAATACACTTAACATTACTTAGTGCTCACAGCTATTCTGAAAAATAGGTATTCCCATTTTTCAAAAATGTCTGTAGAGACAGAGGTAGAATGAAAATTTTATACGTAGGATATATTTTTCTCTAAGGAATAAACAATGAGCTATTAAATTATGCTGCTAGCAATAAGTTTATTGCAACTTTTAAATTTTGATCCTTTGTAATTGCTTTTTATTGCTACGTTCTGGACAGTGGGAAGGGTTGGTGATGTGGGTCACGGGATCTTTGGCCCTGAGATGGAGGCTGGAATAAAAATGTTTGAGAGTCAGTGACAGAAGGCCTCTTTAGTGACCTGATGAAGGGTTCAGTCTTTGGTGTAATCTTGTTCAAAACATCATCAGGCTTTAGGGGTGTGAAGGGATGCAAAAGGAGAAGGATTAGATTTGTCTTATGTGGCTCCAGAGAAATGTTGCAAACTCAAGCAATATCCACGGCCAGTGGGCAGGTAGTCTACATGATTGGATAGTGGAGTGCAAGAGAGTAGGGAGTTCTGGCGATTGTGAGGAGTGGATGACCTATTTCAAAGCATTAGAAAGTGAACAAACAAACAAATGACCCAAAATATAGCAAAACAGGACTCCAGGCTGAATTCAGTGCATGAACACACAACACTCTATCCTAGAAGGCAGACACAAGTCTGTAGATAGAGAGAGAGCACTGTAGAAATATTGGCTTTGGTTCAATGTTAAGACTCAGTTTCTAGTAACTGGTGCTCCGTGAAGTTGAAAAGGGGGTGCATATTATCTTATTGGAGATAGATGTCAAGATCTACTCATTCTTGATCCTAAGACTCTAAAAACTACATATTTTATTTATCCTTGAAAGGATAAATATTGATATATTAACCAACAAATTTTTCTCAATAATTTCTGACGCTCCCATCCTTTCTTCCTTTAGGTAGCTCAGTCTGCTGCATTTGATACTTCTGGTGAGGCAGGATATATCT
The DNA here is from genome assembly GCF_021613505.1 of Equus quagga. Classification (NCBI taxonomy): domain Eukaryota; kingdom Metazoa; phylum Chordata; class Mammalia; order Perissodactyla; family Equidae; genus Equus; species Equus quagga. The sequence continues at coordinate 43,734,219 of NC_060282.1, forward strand.
TGGTTCACTTTTTTGGAATTTTGGGAAAACAAATGCTTGATTTTTTTTCCTTGAATTTTGATTTTTGCTGGATTATTTGCAATGATTCTGCAATCCCATCGGCAAGTTATTGGGGGCGAAATGTATCTGGGAGTGGAGACTCTGCTCTAAAGCAGCTATAAATTATCTTTATTTACCAGAAGCTCCACAACATTTTGTAGTTTGAAAGCTATTTTTCTTGGAGGGAAAAAATAAGCAAAACTGGAGTTGAGTCATTCTGCCTTTTCTCTATCATCCTTTCAACATTATATCACCTACTCTAAGACATGGGTCAATCCCTTTCTCTATACTTCTTGCTCCCATAAAAGTTTAAGAACATTTCTGTTGTCTTTGGCATGTTCCCCAAGTCTCAGCTCATTCCAGATTTAGTCAAGTGAACACATCCTCCTCATTTGTGCTGTACCTTCGTAATTTGATGACTTACACATTTTGATCAAGATCTTTTAAAATCCACTTTAGTCAGAGAAATCCTTTTGTAGCCACACCTGCTTCTTTGATGCCTTTGTCTCCTGTTTCCCCTCCTTTGACTGTATTTAACTTGACTGTCAGAAATTTGTTTGATTATATAGCTGTCCATCTATAGAGTCTAATGTCCATGGTAATATATCTATTATCCACCCCCCAAACATTTTGAAATCTGCTCACCTAAAATCAAGGATACATTTATGACTATGCCTTTGGTTCTTTTGACTGTAATTCAGACTTACCCTCAACACAGCCACTTTCTTTCAGCATTATCAACACTTCCATACTATCGATAAGTTTTCTAGAATGAGGGCCATACTCAGTGAGAGGCAGTCTGGTATAGTGGAAACAGCATGGTTCTGCCTCTAAAGAGCTTGGTGACCTTGGGCAATTTGGTTAACCTCTCTAAGCCTCAGTGGTTTTTCTGGTCTATAAAATGCAGACATCTGCCTTGTGGGGTTATTATGGCAATTACATGAGAAATGCTTTTAGCAGAGTACCCATTATGATATAGAAGTTCTATAAAAGACAGCCAATATCCTCTTTTAAGGTATAAAACTTTCAGCAGGGAATCAAGAGTTTACCAGATGCTTTACTTTTAGAGGCAGAAGAAACTTCTCTTCTGAGGTTGAAGAGGATGATGGTGATGATGACTCTAGGTACCATTTTTTTGGAACACTCACTATGTGCCATTATTTACTCCTAACAGCAGCCCTTTAAAACAAATACTATTGTCATTCCCATTTTGCAGTCAGGGAAAATAAGGCCTAAAGATGTTAAGCAACGTGCTCAAAGTGTCAGAGTCCAGATCCAAACCAATATGTACCAGATTTTCAAGTTTGTGTTCTGGATGTTTGATGACCCTCATCGCTCACCTATGCCAGGTTGGCCATGGCTCTTGGCAAGCCTGTTCACACGATCCATCTGGAAGGTCTGTGTTACACGCATAGTGACATCATTTCCATGCCTCCCTCTGTTAGCCCAACCCAGTTTTGTCTGTGGTCTCTTCATGCTCTGCTCCTTGCACATGCACACAACTGGGTGCCTCTGAAGCCTCAACATATGATATTTCCCTATGCTTTTGTGTTTTCCAGTGTGGTTACCACTGTGTTGTGTTGATCTCCCTATTCCCACTTTGCACTTGCTTCAATGACATCTCCAGTTCCCCAAGTTTCTAGTCCCCTTCAGTGATTAATGCAGTTTCAATTTAGTAATTAAGATTCAGTCATGCTGATTTCTAAGTTCTAGACTTTGATTTGATTCAAAGCTCTTTTCTTTCAAGACAGGGAAGAATTACCAGAATGAATCTAGAGCAGAGTGGGCGATTCTCTTTGCTCTCCCTTCCCTCTTATCTGCACCAAGCCCTTTGGAGTTGGGATAGGAAGAAAAAAAAGGAAAACAACCTGTCATTTTTTCTGACTGTTTGTGAGGTTCCTCTTCCCTATCTATGTGTCATCATCACAGCACAGTGGACAGTAATAGATTGTTTTGGCTAATTTAATGGGTCAACTTGGCTCGACTTTGTTGAGCAGTTGTTTGATCAGATACTAGTCTGGATGTTGCTGTAAAGGTACTTTTAAGACGTGATTAACATTTACAATCAGTTGACTTTAAGTAAAGCAGATTGGTCTCCATAATGCAGGTGGGCCTCATCCAACCAGTTGAAGGCCTTAAATGAAAAAACTGAGGTTTCCCAAAGAAGAAATTCTACCTCTTGACTGCAACATAGAAATTTTGCTTGAGTTTCCAGCCTTTAAGCTCAAGATTGCAGCATCAGCTCTTACCTGAACTCTTGCCTTCCACCAGCCTGCTGGCTTGCCAAGTACAGATTTTGTACTTGCCAGCACCAACAATCACATAAGCCAATTCCTTAAAATCAGTTTCTTCCTCTCCCCCCCTTTCTCTCTCTCTCTATATGTACATACAGAGAGATAGATTCATACATAGACGCCTAGACGGATACACAGAACTAGAGTTAGATTTAGATCTGTCTCTATATATCTATAGATCTGGAGCCATAGCTGTGTGTTCTGTTTCTCTGGAGAATCTAACACAGTAAAGATCCCTCAGATGGGGTATGTAAAATGCGAGGCTTTTATGCACCAGGGGAGGTTCGAGATGCTCCATTGGGATGCTGCAAGAAAATATTAGAACTTCTATCTATAGGCTTCTTTTTTTAAAATCTGAGGGAAAAAAAATTCTGCTTCACTAAATTTCAATATGCAGACTGACACCAGCACCTTCCCTGGATCCATATAGCAGTTGGTTACATTTCATGGCTAAGGCCTGAAGGTTCATGGACAAGAAGGGGTGTTCCACAAAGCAAAGGGCTTACCAGTGAATGTCTTTCCACATTCATTGGCTTATAGTGTATTCAGGTGCTTTGCAATTACCTGATAATATTGTCTAATTTTAGCTAAATCAACCCTGATACCATGGATAAATGGTTTCAGATGATCTTTGCAAAGAATCCATGGGTTGCAGTGAATGCTATCCCACCCAAAAAGGAAAATGACACAGCTGGTATTTTTCATGTTGATACTGAACCTCTTAATCTCAGGTGCTTGCCCAATGTGCGGCAGCAGCCAGTCACTGAGACATCAATGCTTGGAGGTAGAGAAAGTTTATTCAAGTTGGCCAGAGTGAGAAAGTAGGAGAGCAGATTCTCTCAGATGCACTTTAAGAAAAGAAGAAAGCAGGGGTCGTTATAGGGCTAAGGGGCTTGGGAGGTGGAGATTTGGGAAAACAAAGGGGAAGTCTGTGTCTCTTTCACTTCGGATAAAACCTTGAGCAACTAGACTTCTGGGTGCCAGAGGCAGCTGGGGTTGGGTCATCTCATGGTCATAACTTCCTTAAAGGCATTCTTTTTCTTCTGCAAAACAAGCTCGTATATCCTTGTGACCACTGAGTCACCCTTCTGGTTAAACAAGAAAACAGAAAATTAGCAGACTATGATTATGTGTGGCTTGCAAAGTAAGCATTTGGGTTCAACAAATACATCTAATGGGGATTGAAGTTATTTATCTAGGATTTACGTGTTTACTAACTTCTCTTCATCTGTGGCTGTGGTAGGAACAAGGTCAAAAGGTAACCATGTTCTTACTGAATATTTGCAGTAATCCTCACGTACCAGGCTTCAATGTCCCCACTACAACTGCTTCTTCATCTCTATTGCAAGTAAAGATTGAAAATGGGAGACACTCCAATCTGATATGACAAAAAGGCAGCCAAAAAAGTTTTTTAAATTATCAAGATGACTATTAGAAGTATGGATTTATATAGTCATATCTTAGCTTAAGTTTGCCTTACTGTGTAGTCCCTTTCTATACATTTTGAGTTAAATAGTTGAAGCATAAGCACCTCCTGATCCAGTTCTATTGCCTGCTTCCTTTATTCTCTGATATTATACAAATAGATGGAGGGAGGGAAGGATTCCAAAATGATTTCAAAGTTTTAATCCTGGGTGAACAGATGAGTAATGATGTGGAAAGTTGAGAAACAAAGGGTGAATGATGGTTTTTGGGCAAGTTAAGTCTGAGATCAGAAGACATCTAAGAAAAAATTGAAAAGTACACAGACATACACACGCATGATAGTATATACGGAAATAGCTACTTAAAGAGTTCCATTTTGAAAAATTTGAAAAGATAGATTTGTAGCTTCAAATTTCTATTAATGGAAGTGTATTGCCATAATATCCCAAAGTAATAAAAAAATACAGATATTAACTATTGAGTGCATTTATAAATAATACCACATTTTGAGGGGAAAGTGTCAGTTCCAAAGTGGTGGTGCATAAAATACTGCAAATATTTTCCATTTTAATTGAAGATTTTACAAATAAAACACACCAAATGTTTTTTGTTCAAAATGTTATTTGTTGCTGGTTTATGAATTTTTTAAAATTTGTAAATCTGATAATTTAAGAAGTGCTGCCTGGCTATGGGTACTTGGGCTGGGGAGAGTATAAAATGATAATGCCATTGTCAGCTCAGCATGGAGAATAACCAGAAGACACTTGGACAAATCACCATATCTAAGCTAAGCTGGTACATTTCATGACCCTGCAAAATATGAGCCCACTATATAGCAACCTTTCAGGCTAAGATCAAATCTGTTCTTCCTTTGGCCCCTGCATGCTCCTTGCCTCCCCCCTGCTGAGACTTCCTTCCCTGCCACACGTACATTTACTGACTGCTGAAGTGCTGGACAACAAGCAAACAAAAATGAATTAAGTCAATGTGAGTTAAGGGCTTTTGGCCCCATGAGTGTTAACTGGTTGGAATTCATCTTACTCATTTAGGTTGGATAAAATTCAGCAAATATCATATAGCAGCGATGAGAGTCCAGGGGCCTGTGTCGCATATCTATAAACCCTGAATGCATTGATTGTGCAGATCTAGCTCTTTAAAAGAAAACATCCCAAATCACACAGTACTATGAGGCAAAATATCTGATTATAGAGTCTAAAACTGCTTTGTGTATGTAATTTTTGAAGAGAAAAAAATTACAAGCTAGCAGCCATGAAGTGCTTAGTGCAAGATTTCAGTTTTCAGCCCCGCAGCTATTACATTTCAATCGGAGCAGCAGGAAGATTCTGCTGATCCTAAGCTAACGAATGTCAAAAGGAAATGGCTTTCTTTCTTCTTTTAGCAGGTGGTTATTGTTTCAAAAATGAAGAGCTGCAAACCTGGCTGGAATCCAAGGCATGTCACATAATCCTGATGTAGAGATATGTAGTGAGAATCCCCAGCCCCCAAATATTTGATTAGAGCATATGGAAATTGTCCTGTGTTCTTGGCATGGGCTGAATCAGGAATGACAATGTGGATTATGATGTTCTTATGCAATCAAAGGTTATTATTACTATTTTTTTCCCCAAAGGAAGTAACACTTGTTTGGTTGGGAGGTCTGATGTTTCTTGGTATGGCAGATAATCTCTGCTGATGTTCAATAAGGAAATAATGAATGTAACAGTTTGTGACATTCTGTAAATATAATTTAGATTTCTTGAAAAGTTAATAGGATAACCAACACTGAAATAAGTAGTCACTCAAAGAACTATTAGCAATTTTCTTTATTGACCCCAATTTCTGAGGTCTGTTGTAACTGACCCTGAGCCCCAAAACAGAAAATTAGATTTCAGAGCCTCAAATGTGTATCAAAATCATTCAGAAACAGCATAGTAGCCAAAATATGAAACAGATACCTTTTCTTGTTGTGTAATTTGTTGACGAGGAATTTCAACATTTATCTACTATGCGTATAGAGCAGCATGCAGAGAAATAAAAATCACTGTAATCTAAATATATAAATTCAAGGGTTTGTGGAAAATAGCTCCATACTCTCACTAGCGTCCCTGGTTTGATGTCGTGGATCTGGTTATACAGAGGGGGTGCCCTACACCCAGTCTAAATGTAGTTAAAATAACACTAGGCAATGTTTTTCTTATCATAGTGATAAAGATACACAAGAGACACGAATTCACCAGGAAAATGGTATTTCTATGATTTAACACAAAAGAAAAATGGAATTATATATGTGTAATATAACTTGCCTTCTACAGAGAATTACTTTGTCTAGAGGGCAAATCTTGGGGGTGTGGGCATTTCATACATATATCTCATGCACAATTAGGATAACAACCAGAGACATGTTTATATCCCAAAGTTGCCCGTTTTAAAAAAAAAACCTGCCGGTGAAATCTTTTCAGGTTAGCTTTAGTTAATAGTTTAGTTAATAGTTTAGTTAATAGAAATAGTTAAATTATTGGATTAAAAGTGTTTCTTACTTATAAGAATGAAGAGGGGGATGAGATAGAAACCTAGTGCAGATAAGAACCAGTCTTGCCCTGAGGTAGAAATGTACTCAGTGCCTCAGAACAGACAAATAGGAAACTAATGAGGTAAGAAGTCTGGCATGATTGTGATCTGATTTTCACAGATTAAACTAATGTCAATGAGGAGAAAAAAAGAGTGAATAAGCCTAAATAGCTTTGAGACACCTGAAAATAATTGTATTTTCAACAATAGGTTGTTTGGGCATCGTGTTATACAGCGTTATACAACAGAAGGAGCAGAATGAGGATTTGGAGAGGTGGTATTCCTTTCTCACAACTCCTCCCCACTCCAAATGTGCACCCCTCCCAGTAAGCTCCCACAGCAATAGATGTCCCAGAAAAGAGCTGTCAACTGACCCCTCTGCCTGTTTTATAAATTTATAATTCTATTGATAAGAAAGTAAAATCATTGAAGCTGGAAGCTGCACCCCAATCTTTAGAAAGTAAGATTTCTAGTCCTAACATTTTACAGCATATCTGTACAGTACATGGGTTGTAATTCTTGGCAGAATTAGAAGGGCTACTTTTGATTGATTCATTTTATTCTCTCTTCTTTGAGCCCTTGATCAGATATTTCTGGGTACACATTTTACTGAGAATTCAAGTCAAGTGAGGTCCTCTTGAAACCAACTGAAAATTTTGACTGACAGCTCCACATGAAGGGACACATTCCCATTCCTATGGGCAACACCTATAGAAAAAGGTTATCAACAATTCCCTAAGGGCTAGTTGAAGACAGAAAAGAGAGAAAATCTGTATAACTTTGCTTAAGACGAAATTTTTCCTACCATTTGGATAACAATAAAATTGAAAAGGTGATCGATGTAAGATGATTACACTATTTGGACTCTCTGGTAATTATTCACTGATGTGGTAGGTATATAATGAAAATTTTACTTCAGAGTTTAACCATATTCAATTAAGTGTCTGATTAGCTTAGTATATTGACTTCATCTTTCCAGAAAACGGTTTGAAGTGCCATAGAAATACAATTTGATTTTAGAGGAGGAATCACAATCCAAGCAGGGTAACAAACTCATGTCGACTTTTCCATGATTTTTTTTTGGTCAGGTTTATTGAGCTATGATTTTCATATAGTAAAATTCCCCCTTTTGAGTGTGACATTGACTAACATGCAGTCATACCAGCAGTACCATAATCAAGAGACCGCACAGTTCCCTCACCTGAAAAAACTTTCTCAAGCCCCTTTGTAGTCAATTCCCTCCCTTCTACTCCCAGCCCCTGGCAACTGCGGATCTGTTTTCTGTCCCGTAGTTCTATATTTTTGCCTATTCTAGACTGTTATGTAAATGGAATCATACAATATGTAGTGTTTTGAGTCTAGCTTCTTCCATTTAGTATAATTGTATTTGAGATTCATCTATGTTGTGTGTATCAGTAGTTCATTTCATTTTATTGCCGAATAGTATTCCATAGGGTTGCACTTTTTAAATGAGAATACATCTGGTGACTAGTCTTTCCATTTGGGTTATGAAGGAGTCAAGGGCAGACAGAGCCTTTATCTGGTGGCAATGGGACCCTCTCTGCAATTCTCTAGTGAAAAACCCTTTTAGCCTAGTAGTTAGGCTTTAAACCAAAGCAGCATGATGGTTGTATACATGGACTGTGCTCTTATACCATTAGGGGACAATTCTGATGAGAGAAGAGTAGTTGGAACTGAGTCAGATACCAAACTAAAGTTCCAGTGGTACCAGGGATTGATTTTTTTGAAAAATGATGCTCTGCAGGGGCCAGCCTGGTGGTGCAGCATTTAAGTTGCACGTTCCGCTTCAGCGGCCCAGGGTTCGCCAGTTTGGATCCCAGGTGCAGACATATGGACTGCTTGGCAAGCCATGCTGTGGCAGACATCCCACGTATAAAGGGGAAGAAGATGGGCATGGATGTTAGCTCAGGGCCAGTCTTCCTCAGCAAAAAGAGGAGGATTGGCGGCAAATGTTAGCTCAGGGCTAATTTTCCTCAAAAAAATAAAGCTCTACAGGTACACAACATTTATGGTTTTCAGGGGGAAAAAAAAAAAAGAAAAAGAAAGAGCCATTTAGAGAAACCACTGGGAGAAAGTCTTAAAAGATGATTACACAGACCATTGACTGATTAAGATGCTACTTTTCAAAATAAGAGTGTGTATAGTTGACTAGCACTTTCTAATATTTAAAGCACTTACCACATGTGCTATCTCACTTAATTCTCTCAGTGACCTGGAGGTCAGCAGGGCAGATGTTTTCCCCATCATGTGCAGATGAAGCTGAGTGTCTAAGGGCATGGTAACTGCTCAAAGCCCATTGTCAGCACTGGTTCAGAAGCCTGAGACTCCTGACTCCCCACCAAGTGGAAACTGACAGGACCAAATTCTGAGTGATGAATTTAAGCACGAGCAAATACTGTAGAGTTTAGTATTTCGCGTTGTAGTAGCTAAACTCATACAAAAATTCAGCCACGAGTCTCTTGTTAATTCGTAAAACATTGGAATTTAAAAGAAAAATACAATCTCACCATGTTATTAGGTTAAGCACTTCCAAAACAAACAAGCAAACAATGATATATTGTAAATTAGACCATTTTGGAATTTGTGCAATTTAAATGGTTGAGTTATTTTATGTTAGGGAAGTGGCTGCACAATATTCATTAGCTAATTTTCATGATGTTTTGGTTTTTTTTTTAAACACATTGAGCCAAATTACACTTTCAGAGATGCCCGCAGAATTTTAATTAATGTAATAGGTCTAATTTCATTTCTTTATATAGTGGCTTCCTTTTGATTCAGGGAGGCGTTGAGCATTATCATTCCCCCTTTTGTGAGGGAAGAAAATCAGTTTTTGCAGGCTGAGTTACATACCCACAGCCCGACAGTGAATTATAGAAGAGTTCATCAGTGGTGTGGTTTTTATGAAAGTGAAATTTCTGACCTAACAATTTGGCCAATGGTGGTAAAATCAGTGACATCCACATTGTCCCATTGAGTGGTTTAGTTATGCTATCTTCCCATCTCCTACCCCAATCCCCTTACCTGTTCTTTTTTTGTTTTGTGAAGGTGTAAGAATCATGGAAAGCACAAAGACCTGACTATATTAAATGCAATTGTTAAAATATCCCCTGGAAAATGCTGTAATAAAAACAAACATTTTACTGTTTATGTTTATATGGTAGTGTGTTCCACCAATGCTTTGCAAAGACTTTAGCATTAATTGTCGCCATCTTCCTGGAGGTCAGGAGTAGTATTTACAAGCCAATGGGTTTAGTTTAATATAGTTTTTCATACATGTATGATTTTTGCTCAAAGGAGCTTGATGTTAAAAATAACACTCCATAAAAAATAACCTATCCTGTGTCACTTTGATGCCTGAGGGTTTCAAGGTTTGAATATAAGTGTATAGCATCTCGCAAACTGCATTTAGGGTTGGAACTCTCAGGGAAATAGAGTCACCTTTAGCATCGTAGAGCTGTTGTCACTTGTCTTGTGGATCTACAGTTTAAGAAAAAAATATATTCACAGTAGCTAGGGAGCACTGGATGCCTAACGCAAGCAGCCGTTAATTATAAAACAGCAGTCATTTGTATTTTCCTAAAAATGTTGGTATGGCTCTCAAAGAATTTTTAGGAAGACATTAAACCTCTTTCATCTCTGCATCTACTTTCTGCATTTGCTACCTTCTTTCCTCTAAAGAATGTCTATTCTCCCTTCAGAACATGATCAAGACTCATAAAACCAATAAAATATCTTTTTGGAGGAAGCCAAAGTGTATTTGAAGGAATTAGGGTTGATCTGGGAGATGCAATGCTTGTGTTATAGTAAATTAGTTCTGTTAAATAGGAGTAGGACGAGTGTTCTGTATATTGTTCTGCAATAAAATGTACGTAAACGTGTACGCAGGCGTACAAATGCAGTGCATGTATATGAATGCAGTGCACTGAAATAGAAGCCACTTGCATGTATCAGTAGGTCTTTAATCACAGTAACGCTGCAACAAAAACAAAGATTGGCCAAGGACAATGGATTTTCCTGTAGAAGCTATAGACGCCAGTAATGTCTAAGATATATTTCTCATATTCAAGCCTGTCTTTTATTTTGTTTACACAACAGTTATTATGCTAATTACATGGTAATATGCTGCCCCTGAGGACTTTCTATGTTGATAGCATCTACTTGAGGATGCAGATTTGGAGCCAATATGTGATTATTACTGTTTCAAAATGATATGATCAGAATGACAGTTTTGCCTTCTAAGCGAGTCCTCATTAGGTGCTTTGCTGCTGGGGATGGGGTTTAACAATGAATAGGAAGAAACATCCAGGACAGTTTGGGGGATCTTTGTTTCATGTTATTTTAAAAGAATGTGGGGCTGGACAACATTCTGGACTAAAGAGTCAAGTCTAAGATTCTGTGTGTGTAGCGGGGGGCAGGGTGGGTGTGTGATGCACACAGGCAGAAGCTCACACTAATGTGTGTGCAACCTCACTAGGGGGAGCTCTTGGCTGGCTGTTCGGAGGCTTGACCATTGTCTGTACGAGACAATTTTTCTTTGTTTGAAAATTTACAAATCATCAATGAAAATGCCACAGAGAGGACAGAAGCTCTGGGGCTAAGTCGCGGCCTCCCAGTTCTGCCTTCAGGTGGGGATGGTGGTGGGGATGCATTTGCCCCCCTGCCTGTTGCCCAGCAGTTATTTTCCTACCTTCCCATCATTTAACAGATTTCAGAGCTACTGTAAATATCTCTTTTCACCCAGAGATAGAGCTACTAGCAGTCCATTCCTTCTGAAAGGCTCTCCACTGAAGCTTGGGGGTAACAATGCAAAAGTATACATCAACAAAAGCCTTTTCTCTTCAGTCTGAATTCAGATCAATTCATTAAATGATGATAGGAACGTGATTGCCATGAATGACATTGCAATGCTGATTTAAAAATTGGGAACTTTGTGATTATAAATGCACCTGATTAAAAGAGTCATCGGGGGGAAAATGATAAGCTGGAGAGAGAGAAAAATTATTTGAAAATCTTTATAATATAATCAGTCTTGGAAGGAACAGAGAATACACCAGCCTTAAGACAATGGTAACACTGTCTTGGACAATTTTAGGACAATTTTATTGTCCTTATTCTCCAAATGTTTTCCTCCTACCCCTCACCAGATTCTTCATTTTTTTTTGTCTTTTTAAATTGGAGGGAAAAAATAAAGCAAAGTGCTTCTTTCCCTACCATGTTTCTTTCCTTTTTTCTCCACTCTAATGACATTTGGCAGGCTCGGCTGTGTAATGCTTGACTGGTTTTATTGTTGTCTGTTCCCAGTGGGGAACAGTTGACACTGCTCTCTGTTTTCAATTGATATCCATTTTCAACAATATTGCTTTCTATTAGATTCCTGCACAGTTTGTGCCAAGCAAACTGAATATTTACTGGGCTGACCTCAAAGCCTTCAAATCAACAAACACTAGAATAAGCAAAATACGCATTTTTAAGATCAAATGTTTCCAAATGCTCCTTTCGAAGTTATTATTTTTAAATGCACTGTAAACTGCAGATTAAAGGAAATTATATTGCCAGTTCTGTCAGCCTATTTTTATTTACTTATTTTCACACATTAAATAATAGGATTAAACATTCAAAGAATAATTATATACGCTGCCTAGACAAGGTTAAAAGCAATTCAATTTTTCCATATTTAGCAATCCTTCTTTCTAAACAATAAAACATATTTGCCCATTGCTTATTAATGTAAGTGTAGTTAATAGTATCATATTGAGCAGAGCAACTGAGTCTGACAAACCAGAAGACAGACAACCATTTCAAGGCTTTGTCAGGGGTCAGGGCCTCTGTGTTAGAACTGAGGGGTAGAAGATTAAAATTAGCCATAAAGAAAGCCAAATAGCCAGTGAATTATGTGAATTTTTCTAACATCTCTCCTTCAATTTGCTAAGCAAAGCTCTGAGAATCTTAATGGTACACCCTACCTACATCACAGTGTATCTGGCTGAAAATGGCTTATAGGAAAGAAGTTTGGCTTTTGGAGATAATCGAGAAACGGAGTAAAAAATAGAAAAGGATTGCATTTATGATGAGCCCCTCAGGAACTATTGCAATATAGTCAAACCTATTTAGTTACTTTAAAAAGGCTTGTAATTCTTTTACACTAAAATTGAAACAAACTGTAATAGAATGTGTCTGCATAAGATTTATTGGTTAGGTTGACGTAACTGTTGGTAATTCAAGCAAAGAAGCCTACACAGTGAGGTAGGAGTTGACTTATAATAAGTGCAGTGCTAAGAAATATTACAGCCAAGATATACCATTTCATATGATATTTAGACCAGCAAGCCCCCACATTACAGAAAATAAAAACTATTTTACAAGACTCTAACAAGTCACAGGAAAAGCATAGAGAGCCAAATTTCTCATTTAAAAAGTTTTCTCCCTCTCTCTTTTCCTTCCTTTCTTCCATAAATATTTATTGAATATCTACATCAGCAGCCTTATTTATTTCTAGGAGGAGACTAACTTTTCTGTTACCATTTCTTGTACCTGCCAGCTACTCAGGATGGAGCACTTTCCATACATATCATTTACCCCTCACAACAACTCTATGCTCTGAACCCTTTATTTTACCACCTCTCAAAGTATGTGTGTATTGCAACTGAAACACGCCAGAGGCTTTAATGATCGTCTGCCATTTGAAGCATCTTACTCAGAAAATGTGGTCATCTGGAGATTGTGCAGGCCTGGTGAACGGTGGCCTCAGTCTGATATGCTGGGTGGTACTTGGAAAATCCCTTACTCAGCTTCATTTTTCACCATCTGTGTCTCAGTTTTTCTATTTGTAAACCAGACATAATTAAAACTGCCCACTGGGCCTTTCACGGGCATCTAGGGAGGATTAGCAAGCGCTGTAAACTTTGCTTGGTTCTTTGAAAGAGAGGTGCTCGAAGAAATTCAAGGCAGGCACCTTTCATACAAAGTGTTGGCTGCATTTATGTTTAAATCTCCATTTTTCTGAAACTAAATATGGCATTGTTTGGCTTGAACATGCAACGCAATTGGTCAGTCGGGTCTCAATCAAAAATATAATTTTCCTGGATTCCAGGAATGCCTGGAAGTTCATGATCAGTATGGAACTGGTATAATAGGCTCACGTGATGCTGGGTGTTCTGGGTGGGTTTTCAACAAATCTGGGTTCCCGTCCAATGCTGTTACTAACCAGCTGTGTCAACCTTGGCAAGAGACGGTCCCCGTTTTCAACTTCCTCACTTGCAAAAATAATGTACTACTCGACTGCCTCACAGGGTTGTAGAGGAAATAAAAGTAAGGAATGTATGAAAGTATTGAGGATGGTATAAACCATTATTTTTGTGTTATATGTGCTATTGGTAATTTTTGAAAATGGGATGAGATAGTCCCAAACTTTTCTCTTTGCTGAATTGAAGTTGCATTAAAACAATGCAATACCAATTATTTAAAGACTAAAGAATCTCATTCTCCTCATTGATCCTTGTCGAGTATTTGTCATTAAATTTTGATTGTCTTCCTGGCTGATTATTGAGGCAGCTACAAGACAGCTATTTCTCCCAATGTTTTGTTCCTGAAAAGTACTCTTGGATAGAAGACGCACTTCACTCTTAAGAAAAAGTGCATGACTTGTGATCCAAGAGTATTTTCTTTCATGAACCTTGTCCAGGAATCTGCAGATAAAATACACAGTGTGCTAGCTGCACAAATGATTTTCTTAGTGTCCCTATCACCATCTTAACATTTTCACATGTATAACCATATTTCCCAAGTGGTATCAGAGGTTAATTGTGCTTTACTTGATTCTTCCCCTTTCCCAATGGGAATGTTTATTTATCAAAGCAGTGAGCGTACAAATGACAAAAGAGGGAATATCAATTTCATTGAAATCTGTATTTTGGAGAATATTTCACTTACATTGGGATTGGGAAGATGAAACTTCCATTTTTTCTCCATGAGTTGAAGGCCACCTTGGGAAGTAGACTTGGAGCAAAATCACCTGGGAAGGTTGATGGCCCAAGGTTTTTGGGGTCATCTTCATGATGGATACTCTAGGTCCCTGGGTGAAAGTTGTTATTTCTGTGTCATGCTTTTGTGGGGTTTAGAGTCCACACGTCTCCCTCAAATGTATTCAGAACCTGAGATGTGTCCATGACCTGGAGTATGCCTCCAGGTAACAGGGGCTCAGTAGCCCAGAGAGGATAGAACACAGTGGTAGAAGTAAAAAAAGACGAAGGCAGTTGGTGTGGAGATGGCATCTCGGGGGCTCTGAATGGAGATGTGCACTGTGTAGTTGCTGGGTTAGAGCAGAAGTCAGGAGGTTAAGGAATTGGCTCAGAAGGAAGACCATGAAGCTGGCCTGAACCAGTCACTCACTTAGTTGTTATGCTAACTAAGGTGAGTAACTTAACTGTCAGAAGCTTAGGCTCTACAGCTCCAAAAAGAGAGTTAAAAAAAATGAGAGAGAGAGAACTTCAGGAAGGTGGGAAGTAACAAGTGGGATAGCATGTGTGAAAGCATTTGTCCAAATCATCAAGTAATGTGCAAACATCAAGGCCTCTTAGGACTGAACATGAAGTTGGCACAACTACAGAAATAGGAAGGGCAGCCTGAAAGGGTCTTCTTAGGTTTGCAGTCATGGCACTACCTCCCCTGTCCTTTGTCGTCAGGCTCAGCAGTCAGTGCGCAGTGGGTGTCTGGGCTGCCAGGTCTCTCCCTGCATCCCCTTGGTAGGTGCTGACCTTGCATGGAGCCCCTGTTTTGTAAGAAGAGAGGGACTATGACACTTAACTCATGCAAAAATGGCTTAGGGATACAGCTTTCACAATCTAACCTCAGAACCTTGGCCTCAGGAAAGCACACTACCCTCAAGTGGCTTGAGGAGAAAGAGGCAGAGTTTAAAATGTCTTTACAAAAGTAGAAAATATTGCCAGCCCAGAGACAGATTCCCTAAAGGCACAGCTTAGTGTCTGTGGTTGGCTGGATTTCATAAAATGAAGAAAATCAAACCAGAGGCCTGTTTGTGGAGTTGAGGCGTGATTGCATTTTTAGTTTTCTTTTCTAAATAAATCCATCAGTTGACAAAGAGGAGAGTGTAGTGGATCAGACAGAGAAGGTATGATTGAAGACTTGAAGGCAGGGTCAGCTTGAGATACATTGATCACAGTCAAATTAGGTCTGGAACTGAAACAAAAATGAATTTGAAATATGACGAGAGGGAGGGGGAGGATGGAAATGGAACCAAAGGGAAATATTGGTACATTTTCCAACAGTGTGGTTCATAACATACGGATGAACTCAGACACTGAGATACAATTCATTGGTTAAATTACCGACAGATACAGAGCCAGGGTAAAACATTTCTATCATCCCTTCTCTCTCTCTCCTTATCTTCCTTGGTAAAGCACCCTGAATTTATTTTTATCACATAGAAAAGGGGTTCTACTCCTGATAAGTATTTTAATGCTGTATGACTGCAAAATGTATTCCAAGTAAAGTCAAATAAAGTAATGGTGCTGGGAGAGACAGTCAAATAAGAGCATGGGACCATTATCACTACTGGTAGGTTATTTCTCTGATTTAGATATTAAGATGCATATATTAGCAATAAAAGAGATCTATAAAACAGCCGATTGCATATTTCATTAAATTGAAAGTGGGGCTGATCATAAAATTTAGTATCAGGAGGAAGTGGAATAATTGGCACAAAATCAAAGTAACTGTTATTAAAAGCTTAAATTTCGTCTTCCAGGTCCTTCGTCAGCTGCCCCACTGTCCTGTCCTTCCTCAGACTCCATTCCTCATTATTTTTCATTTGCTTGAAAAACTTAAGTATATTCCTCAAACTAATCTTCCTGCCCACTGCATCCTTTCTTTGCTCCTGCTGTTTCCTTTGCCTGACTCTTCATTCTCTTTTATTCTGTTCTCATTTCATCCTTCAAGAGCTGGTGGAAAGCTTTCTTAGGCAGTTCTCCTAGGGTTATCCATTCTGGGGTCCAAGGGAGCCCAGGAATGAACACTTCTCTTTCCCACCTGAGTTCTGAACCAGTTGAGAAATGTACAGAAATAAGACAGATGAAGACCAAAATATGATCTTTATTCTGATAAGGCTGGAGAACATGGGAGGTGGATCTCATAATTCAGAATTGTAAGGACATACCCACCTCATCACGGGCAGAGCAGGCCCACTGCAGAGATCCACCCCTGTCAAACTTACAGCAAATTTACAACATGCTCTCAGCCAGCAGGCTCACTCCTTAGAGAAGGAGGAAAGGACAGAACTGTGCAGATCCACTTCCTTATCCCACACTCATCGATTGACAAGTGAGTCTAGGGGTGGAGAGAGGCCAAGAGGGTTACCCTGGTGGGGCTTCCTCTACATAGAAGAATCCTCAGGAGTGGAGAGAAGTGTTATTCCCCAAGAGCAGCCCCACTTAGAAACATTTCTTCAATGTTTCAACATAATGTCCTATTTTCAACACCTTGATTCTGTTGGGGTTCAGTCAGGGAAGCAGAGTTATCATGAGTATTAGAGGATAGGCATTTATTATAGAAGGGAGATCTTACACAATTGTGGGATCAACTGGGGGAGTGAAGTCCCAAAGGGAGAGTCAGAAGATTGGAGAATCACTAACCATTCATCCTGAAGCAGTAGGGCAGGTGGACAATCTGAGAAGAAAGTCTCAGAAGCCAACAACATCCTGCTGCCAAGGTGGGATTGTGAAGGGGGAGAGCACAGAGAGGAGTCTGGGAAGCTGTGGCCTCTAAGTAGCTACTTCCTCTGAAGTTCTGTCACCAAGCATCTGGTGGTGGGCCTGGGCTACTGTGGTCAGCAATGCCACAAGTCAGGAAGAACTAGACCTGAGGTGGAGGAGAGCAAGGACAAGTGGGGGCCTCCCAGCACCTCTTATCAGTGTGTTACCTCATCTAACTGTGAGAAACTTCAAGAGTAATGGATACTGCTTCTCTTTCAGCTTCTCCTTTGGCCATACCTAGCCTGGAATCACAGAGTGGGTCAGGGATTCTAGGAAAAGTAGTTCTCAGCTTAAACAAGTTGATGACAGAAAAATCCAGCACAGTCAATACCATGATAACTTGATGTCCATATACTCCTCTTTTAACCATATTTAACTTCAAAATAAAGACAATAGATAAATCATTTCTGCTTAACACAACAAAAAATACTGTAACCAGTTCCCCCAAAGAGCATTTATGAAGTCTCATGTCAATTTACTCATCTTTGGGAAATGTTCATTCCTCTTCTAGCTCAATCGTATTCACCCTTTGACTTCACCCTATAACTTAAACATTGATGTATAACATGTATAACATTAGCTATTACGAGCATATCTCATGTTAGATAGTAGGGGAATCAGAGAGGGGAAAAAAAGATATATATATATATATATATATATATATATATTCATATCAAATTAAGGAAGACAAACTGGTAAGTGCTACAATTTTCTTTTCTGCAACTGATCACAGTCATTGCTGGCATTTGTAATTTCTTTCTTCTTATAATGATGCCGTATTCCTTTTGCCCCAAGCAAGTACCTCAACTCATGATGGTTCTTGTTTGATTCTGGGAAGGGGACCAAAACCTTCACTTCTGAAGGGTCTGTGCTATTAGCAGTCCCACCTACAATGGGTCATTGCAGTTTTCTATTTACTTCATTTCAGAGAATTGGGAGTATTAAAAGCCTCTGCTCCCATTGTGTAGTACTGTGGTACAATAAGAAAAATGTTTGGTCTCTGTCCCTGGTTCTTGGCACAGATCTCCTAAAACCCTTAGAACTTCCTGAGGAGCGTCTTTTGTTCTAATGAGGGGACTCTTGGTGGGCCCCTGGACAGCTTCAGGATGGGGGCTGGTCACCAGAGGAACCAACCATGTGATTAGAGGGTTGGAACTTTCAGCCCCACTCCCCAAAATCTGAGGAGGAGGGTGAGGCTGGAGTATGAGTTAATTAGCAATAACCAACAACTTAATCAATAAAGCCTATGTAATGAAATCTCCATTAAAAACCCCTAAATGATGAAGTTTGGGGATCTTCTGAGTTGGCAAACACACACATGTGCCAGGAGTGTGGCGTACCCCAACTCCATGGGGACAGAAGTTCCTCCATTCAGGACCCTTCTGGATATTGCCCCATGTACCTTTTATTCGGCTGTTCGTTTGTTTCCTTTGTGATAAGCTATAACAGTAAGTATAGCATTGTCTTAAGTTCTGTGATTTTTTTTTTTTAGTAAATTATTTAATCTGAAGAGGGCAGTTATGGAAATCCTTGACTTTGCAGCCAACTCGGACAGAAGTATGGATAATCTAAGGATCCAATACTTGGAACTGACATCTGAAATGAGAGCAGTCTTGTGGGACAAAGGCCTTAAACCTGTGGAGTTGAAAGGGCTAATTCAGATAGTTAGTGTTGGAATTAAATTGGTTGGTGGAAAGAAAAAACCTCTCCAGTAGCAAGCCAATTTCCCCTTGATAGAACAATCACCCCAACCAACAAAGTCATCCTCTTCTTTGACCACTGGTTTACTAACATGAAGAGCCCAAGTGACAAGGGTGTCCTCTCAGCTTCCAGTTTAAAGAAACCATTTTTTTCTGTGTCTAGAAGCATTCTGCTTTAGCAAAAAGAACTTCTAAACCAGCAGAGCCCAAAATTGTGAGGATAGGGAGCAAAAATTTCACCATTGGATGGTTAGGGGTAACATGAGAGGAGTCCCTTTTGTTTCCATCCTTGATTCTCAGTCTCCTGAGTCTTATCTCTGGGAGAAACAGTACAATATTAGTCACTAATCTGGAGCAGGTACTGCATCCTGGAAAGTATCACACCATGCCTGCAAAGGATTGGCACTCAACTGGCATCATGACTGAGTCTTCAAAGGCCTTCCCATCATTCTGTCAAGCCAGCCGCTTCAGAAAGATGAGGACTGTGGTAAATCCAGTGAATCCCATGAACATAAACCCATGACCCACTTTATTTACTGAAAAATGAGTCCCTGATCAAGAGTAATACCACGAGGAGTACTATGATAGCAAATAAGGTGTTCTGTAAGTCCATGGATGGTGGTTTTGACATAAGCATTGTAGGAAGGGAAGGAAAATTCGTACCTAGAGTAAGCGTCTATTCCATGAGAACAAAATATGGCATTTCATAGAAGACCACATGAAAGTGGTCCAATGTAATCAACTTGCCATTAGAGGGCTGGCAGTTTCTGCAGGAAATGGTGCCATATCAGGTGCTCTGTGTTGGTCTCTGCTGTCGACAGGTTGCATATTCAGCAATGACTGTAGCCAGATCAGCATGCTGTTTGGCCCAACACAAATTGGTGACCCACAGAAGTATGAGAAATAAGTGTTTTAAGCTGCTAATTTTTGAGGTGATTTGTTGTGGGACAAAAGCTAACTTAAACAGAAATTGGTACCTAGAAAGGGAGTGCTGCTATCACAAAAACACAAAACAAGTGGCACTGGTTTTGGATCAAAACAATTGGCAAAAGGATTGCATGTGGTAAATTAGAAGTTAGAAAATACAGCTAATAAATTGTGGATCTGGTTAGGGAAATTTTCAGGCAGAATGTTGATAATATATGGGAAGAAAGAGATGAACTAAAGAAAGAACTATTCAGTTTGGAAGCAGAAAGTAGAGGAAATATGGAAAACTCAGGATTTTCTAGATTAGCAAATAAAATTGTTTTTCATTCCCACTCTCTTTAGTTTGCAAAAGACCCTTGTAAAATCTAATCAAGGGGGTGACTTTAAGGACTTTAAGGACTTTCTGAGAAGACCTCAGAAAGATTTGTGGTGGTTCCTAGAAGATTCTCTCAATTGGACAAGATAATTCCTTAAGGGCATTAACCCATAGCATCCTGATTTGCTGCCCAAAGAGGAAAGGAGACTGCATCCAAAAGAATTGTGTCTCCTTTGTTTAGTTAAATGCCTATAGCCTGATACAAAGAAAACCCACAAAGTTTTAAAAGGGGTTAAGCTTGCACTTAACTCCTAAAAGGGACCAATACAGTTCAAAGTGAAAAGATGACTTTGGGGCCCCAAATTTCTTTGAGCAGGAAGCAGAATTAGAAAAGCTATTTATCTCTAAATAAGGGCTATTTCTTATGGCAATATGTGCACAACTGGATTCCTGAATTGCTGTGGACCAAAGATGCCTATGTGCTTCCCTTTTCCTTTTGAATGGAAATATCTATATGATTATCTTGTTGCCATCTCACCATTGTTGTTGGGTATATCTGGGGAGGGAGCAAATGAGCTTGACTGTTTAGCGCACAGATTTCTGGATTTAAAAAAGCCACATGCAAGAAGCTGCACCCAACGGACCTCATCCACAGCTGGACCAGATGCAGTTCCTGAGATAAAGGACTCTGACTTTGATGACAGCATTAGATGAGACTTTTTGGCCATTTTGGAAGAAGGCAAATTCATTCGACATGTGGGAGGAATACAAATAGGATTGTCAATTGGTAACCGTGATAGATTAAATATGGCCACAAATTCTTTGCAGCTAGCCCCATAAAGAGATGGAGTTGGTTTCTCTACCTCTTGAATTGTGGCTGGCTCACGACTTGATTTGGCCAACAGAATGTGGTAGAAGGATGAGCTGTGAATCTAAGCCTCTAGAGGACTTGCAGCCTCTGTACTTGCCCTGTTGGAACTTGTCTACTCTGGGATCAAGCCTGCCCGCTTTCTCCTGTGGAAAGAAAGGTCTAGCCACCCCAGACTTGCCATCTGGCCCAGCTGAGGCCCTAGATACAGGAGTGAGCTCATCAGACACTATGTCGGGCAGAGATATGATGTCTCAGCTGAGCCCAACCCAAATTGCCAATTCATAGAATTGTGAGCAAATAAGTGATTATAGTAAGCCAGGAAGTTTTGGGATGTTTGTTACCTAGCAAAATCCAGTTGAAACACACGCACGTTTGAAACTTCATATATATAAGTCTTCTGTTTTTCTACTGAGATTGTAGAAACCTTAAGGGCAGTGATTGTGTTTTGCAACTTTTGTGACTACTACAGGGCTGGGTACAGATTGATGCTGTTTGAATGCTTCTTATTTACGTGAAACTCTTATTCCTCTGTTTGGAAATACAAAGTTTGAAAGTAAAAGGATATCAGAAGGAAATCTTTAGGCTAGTTTAGTCATGTTGTAGAGTCTACTGCTCGCTTCTTGCCTCGCCTTTTTTTTTTTTCCAAACAAAGGGAAAAGGTTTGGTCTTTAACCACTGGTCTTCAGCATTAGAGGGAACCAGATGCTGGTTTACCTATTTCATTGTTAGATTCTCAATAGGTAGTGAAGAAGTATCTATTACTTAAGGAGGTAACAATTTAAAAAATAAATAGTTAAGGAAAATAACCAAAAGTTTTTGGAAGAAGAGAGTATTCGCCCCAACCTGAACCTTTCAGCTGATGCCCATGTCCGTCACCGGGCCTAATGACCAAAGGAAATGAGTCAAAAGCAGGCCAGTGAGAGTCAGAACAATTGCCTGGAGTCATCTTGCTTCCTTCCTGATCTCATTCTGCTCTGTTTCTGTTTTCTCCTGGATCCTGATGTCTGGTTTCCCCTTTCAGCCTGCTCTTACCTTTGAACTTGACATTGCTATTAAATTTTCCTGGCTTGGGCCCTTAGCAATTTGTACAGATGCTGGCTTAGACCCACCCTTTGGATCTTTCCATTCAGAGTTACCTTAGATAGGATACCTTGACCTAATTTTAGCTCCTGGTGGACAGATCACCTGTTCTGGATTTCCTCCAGCAAAGAGGAACTCGGACTGCCAACTGTTTTCATAGACAAAATGATGGGCTGTGCTGGTGGTGTGAAGAGGAAATGAGATAGAACAGGGAGTGGCAGGGAAGGCCCTGTTCACACCTGTGGGCTCTGACAGGGCACCGCCTTGTTTACTTAGGACCCCAGGGAAATCACCTATTGGGAAAATTCTTGAAGCCGGAATGGCATGTAACCAGAAGAGGAGGTTTTCTTAAATTCACTTTGTAACTCTCCTTCCCAAGCACTATTCAAACTCTGAAGGAAGGGACGTCCCCTCCAGGACAGTCTTGATTATTCTGTGCGGAGACCCCTGAGAGGCGCTGCAAGAGTGCGAGCTGAGAGGTGGCGAGGGCCCCACGGGGAGTGACTCCATGTCCACTGCTGCGTTTCCCGTGCTGTTGGGACTTGGAGGTGGTTGGCTCAAGTCACGTCTGGCTAACCAGACATAGGGAAAGAAGTAAAATATTCTGCTGACATTTAAAAACTAGAGATGTAAAACTTCCCTCCTGAAATTATTGTGTAACATATACAGTGTATTTTCTCTTGCTGGAGTTGAGAGAGAGGTGGTTCCCAGGCCATGCGCATCTTAGAGTTATGAGTGTCTGCAGCGCTGTGCTGAGGGCTCCTGCTCCCTCGTCCATCAGGCAGCTCTGCTTCATTCAGCTTTAAATGTGGATGATGCGTAAAAGGACTCTGTAAAAGGATTCCACTGGCCTGGAGAATCCAGTGTAAGGTTTAGATATGAGTTCACATCCTCTTCATTTTTTAAGCCTAGTACAAGAGTTAATAATAAGAAACTTGCTCAGTAAATGCTTGTTGATTGACTGACTGAATGTCTCCTTACTATAATAACAATAGAGTTACTTTAAAGGCCCTGTTATGAATTTCAATTTTGCAATAAAGCCAGAAAGTGATTTGGTCCCTTTATGCTTATTTGAAGAGTCATACATAAATCTCTAAAGTGAAAGTTACTAAACGTGGTGGTGGGCAGTCAGCAAATGACAATACTGCCTTTCCGTGTATGAGGCCTCATTAATACTTCAACATTCATCCAAAGAGAAAAGGCTGTGTGTCCTTCAATCCCCTTCCTCCCATTATGTTTTTGCTTGATTACTGCAGGTGTGCAAAAGCCTTTTCCGTGTGAAGCCACATGTCTCCGCATGGAAGCTTGGGGTTTGGGAGTGCATTTATCAAATGCATGCCAGCTCCTGCAAACTTCCTGAGAAAACTATAGAACACCTGCATACTAATGTCTCTTATTGTTGGAATTATTTTATTGCACAATCTAAAACCTACATAGAAACATGCTACCTGACTCCAAGTACAGAAATTGGCTGTGAACTTCACTGCTGACATTTTATTTCTTGTAATTAAACTTTTACTTTTATTTCACCTATTTTATCCCATAAACAGAGGAAGAAAATAAAACATACGGAGGGAACTGCAGGATATTGTAGTTTATTCCATGTGTTGGTATTTTTAGCTGTTCCAAATGAAGCTAAAGGACTGAAATTTGTACTTGAAGCGTATTAAAAAATTAAATTCATCAGTTAAGAAATATTGAAGAGCTGGCTATATATTTGGGTTGGAATCTTCTCTATTTCCTTGTCTTGCAGAAAGTAAAAGACCACAGTTGCCTGTATTTTCTTTCCTCTTTGAAACCACTTCTGCTCAAAAGACCATGAACCTGAACTGAAGAAATGACTCTTTCCTGCTGGAGTGAGATAATTCAGTCTCCATGATGTCTTAATCCTGAGCCTCCCTTAATTGACTTCTAGCTGTGCTGAACTGTGGCTGCTAGGAGTTGCAATGTGGATCGCAATTTACAAGGCATGGGAATCATTTCTTGTCCTCAAATTAGTCCTGAGCTATACTTGAGAAAGATAAAAAAATAAAACAGGCTTTACTTCCCTGGCTGTTGTGCTACCTCGAGTGGGACTTTCTTACCATTTCAGAATGGATGGTTGGCTTTTAACAATTCAGTTGGGGACAGAAAGGAGAAAGCATTATGGCTGCCTATACCTCGTCCATTTTGTCTTAATAAAGTTGCCTCATGTGGTCTTTGGTCTTGTCCAGGGGAAAAGGAGAACTCCTAATGCTTCAGACTTTCACGAAGGGGTGATGATTATTCTGAAACACTGTTCTGTGGGGAATCTGAGGTAGTGCGAGGATCACCTCCTTTTTCTTCCCTGTAAGTGTGTGTGGGTTGTATTTATCAGCTAAGAGGTATTCTAGACCTAAGCAGCAAGGGAAAAAATAAAAGGAAGTTATTTCTCCTATGGTCTCTTATGACCATTTAACACTTATTTTTACCTATCCTACCTAGTTTCTTCCTTTCCATCTTGGGACTCAAACTTAGAAAGCCATGATATTCACACACATGCACACCAGTGGGTATAGGCACTCTGTTAACTCTTGGGATAAATAAGACATGGTTAGACTCCCAGAAGAATTCATAGTCCAAAGGGGAGATAGATACATAAATGATGGTGATGATGCAATTTAGGAAGATACGTGTGAAGAGTGTTTATGGGAGCGTAGAGGAGGGACAACTATCGCCGAGGCTGGGGAGTTAGGATGGTTTCATGGAGGAGACAGCAACTGAATAAACTCTTTGAGTTCGAATTGGCCAAGAAAAGACTGTTAAGAGGGGATTTTAGGCAGAGAGAACTGATGAGAAAAGCCTAGGAAGGTGAAACACGTAATGTATGCAGAAATCATGAGCAGTTCCATGTCACATAGGAATGCAGACAGGGAAGTGTGTGGGGGGAGTAAGCAGGCCAGGTGGTAGGTATGGGCCAGTTATGAGTGGTCTTACATGAGGGGTGGTGCACTTGGACTTCATTAAGCACAGGATGAAGAGGCTCTTAAGAAGGGAATGGAACTGGTCAGATTTGTGCTTTATGTATATCATTCAGGCAGCTGGGCACAGGGTGAATTCAAGCACAGGAAAACTAAAGCTGGAGGTCAGACTGGAATCTGGTTCAGTTATCCAGGACAAAGCTCTGAACTAGGGCAGTGATAGCGAGAAAGTGAGGGGTTAGGGTTGAGAAACAGCTAATAGGTTAAATTGGAAGGACTTAGAGTGATTAAGCACGTAGACACAGAGGTTCATTTAGCCTATAGGATTGCCACAGAAAGTACTCTGGTTTCAAAAAGACTGGATCCTCCATTCAAAGCCTGAAGATCCTCCACCATGCGAGGCTGATCGTATGTGTATAGCTGTATGGCAAGGCTGGTGGGGCTGGCATTAACAAACCAGAGGTGGTTCAGGTATGAAATCAATTCTTGTAAGAACTCCACTAAGTCCGGTCTTTCTCATTCTCAGGAACACTGGGGCCTTTGTGGCATAACTAATATGGAGAACTGAGGATGAATGGGACTGGGAAGATTGGGGGCCAGGTTTTAGCTGTGAAGCCTACGATTTCTGTTTCTAAGTGTTTCCTGATTGGGGGCCATGTCTTTTGTTGTGGGAATACCTTTTGGCTCCTAGAATGATTCCTCAAAGCTTTTATGAGAAAGCCAGTATCCTGGGCTTTGCACTCAAGCTCCTTAGATGGTCTGCCATCTCCCACCACTCCACACATGCATCCTTTCTCCATGCGTTGCCATTTAATAATTCATGGGCCTTTGACAATGTTGTTCCTACCTCTTAAATTTTCTCCTACAGTTTTTCATCTAAATACCCTTTACTCTCCTTTGAAAAGTATCTTGTTCTTTGGAAACCTTTCCCAAGTCCCCACCCTGATTTATTTTTGTTTCTGTGCTGAACCTGTCCATACCTGGTTCTTGCACTTATCACACTACTGTGTGTTTTTCTCTAGTTTTCCTGTCAGTCCTACTAGGTAGTAAGGCCTTTAAGTGAAAGAATCACATTTGTGTGTATTTATTTCCAGTGACTAGCACTGTCCTTAGCAAATAGTTTTGAATGAATTTGGATAGACATTGCTCTTGTCTTATATCAGACTCAGATTGATGGGGATGTATAGGTTATAAAATAACTTAAAACACGCTGCAATAAAAACCCCTAGAAAAAAATAAAATATGTAACAATGCTTTCAAAAAATTTTTAAACAATTTACCAAAGAATAGTGTTGTAATGAATGCCATGTTTATCTACTTATTCATTTAGCTAATGCTTAACTGGCAAAAACTGTGAGCAAAGCACGACTAGATCAGGTGGAGTCTGCTTAGGGGACTTTACTGATTGAAGTCCACATCTTCTTCAGAGAACTAGAAGTTCAGGTATAACTTTGAATGTTTTACTGACCTTTGTGTATTATGGAGAGGCTAACTGTGGATTGGATGGTGGAAAGAACTAGGCCTGTTGGAAGGAGATCTGAGCTCTAATAAGCTGATTGACCTTGAGTAAAACACCTCTCTCAGCTTCAAATGGCCTCATCTGTAAAGCTGGAATAATGGTACACACCTCCTGGGTTGTTGTGCAATTCAGTGAAAGCATGGGAGCTGATGTGGGTATGGATATAGCTGGCACCAGGAAAACTTTATGAATGTGTGACCTGTGCAGTTGCACATGGTCCTGTTCTTGGTTTAATGCTCTGCTGTTGCCATCTTGAAATTCTTCATAATTACTGAACAAGGGGTCTCATATTTTTATTTTGCTCTGGTACCCTTAAATTATGTAGCCAGTTCTGCCTGACACATAATAGGCACGTAATGGTGCTCCCCAAAGAGCCCTACATTCTAAACCTGAGATTGGAAGGGAAGCTGAGGGCCCACCTCTAATGACTATTGGGCTTTGATGATGTCTTCACTTTGCTTTTCCATTGAAAATGAGCTGTTGTTCCTTCTTCCATTCCCATACCTGCTTCCTGTGGAGTATATACATTTTCAATTCTGCCATCCATTTCTCTCATTTATTGAAAAATTCCATACTGATATCAGTCTTTTATCTTAACTACTGTTTTTATCCCCCAATTGCCCCCTCTACCTACCAAGATAAACACATTGGTTACCAGCTGTAAGTAAAATTAAAAATGCAAATTCCTTTTTAATTCCATCAAATTTTAAGTTGCATTTCTTTTGTGGTGTTAAAATACTTTCAAAAAATGTAAATTTTTTTTAAAAGAAAACTAATTCACTGAGATGGTTTGATTTTGGCTTCTACTACAAAACTTTACGATTTTAGTTTCTTTGTTTGTCATAAGTTGACTTTGAGTTTTGCTCTGATGAAAATTCCGTGTGCCAGAAAGCCACACTGGGTTGAAATATTCTGCCACAATAATCCCTATGGATTAGAGAATACTGAAACACAACCATGGGAAATAGTTTTTAAACCACTCAGCCAAGAAATGAGGTCATTTGATACTGAGAGACTGTGAACATCCACAAAGGGGCTGGTTCACCAGGAATATTAAGCTGGTGTGGGTTGACCTATCACTTAGTTGTTGGTGGGAATAGTAATTCTTCCATCAATGCCCTTTTGCTTTTTTATCCTTCCAAGTTACAAGTTGTAAGATAACAAACTAAAAGGTATTTGAATCTCTACATAGCCAAAAATAACTCAACGTTTGTACACTCTATTTCCTTTTAAATTTTCTGTCTAAATGACTTAAAAATGGCAACATGTTAGGCATTCTAAATGCAGAAGATTTCAGGTGTTGTTTCTAAATGACAGTTCAGAAATATTTGCGTTGCATCCCCTCAAACGCTCTGAGATAAAAAATGGAGTGAAAAGAGAAATGAGAAAACAGAACAAATTGGAATCATGCCTGGCTTGTTTACTTTAGGAAATCTCTTAACACTCATTTTAATCAATTGAAAAGAGATGGTTCATCAGATCATAGAATTTTAGAGCTGAAAGGAGCCTCAGAGATTATCTCATCTGACTCTCTCATTTTATGGATGAGGACCCTGGGACCCAGTGAGGGGAAGATGTCTTCCTGCATTCCACGGCTAATTAGCAGCTGGGCAGAGAACCCAAGTCTCCAAATGCCCAGCCTCGTGTCTTTTCGAGTCTGGATGACTGCCTCATTTTCACACCGCTTTCAAGTCTTTATATATTTCCAAATTTAAAAGGCTTATAAAAGTAACTTAGTGAGCATAAGAAGAATATCTTTTTCAATCAAATGAGAGCTTTCAAGTATGATTCCAAATATTGACTGGTACTGGATATAAAGCTGTTTTATACATAGTAGACACTCAATAAATATTTGTAGATTGGTAGAACTGCTCAGAAAAAGTTAATTTGTATAAAAAAACCTTCTAAACACGTATGTCTAACATTACATAAGGAAAAATTCTTATGTTTAATATCAAAGAAAATAAGTCCCCAAAGAAATAAAATTCTAAATGCAATTTTAAATGTCCTTTCCCCAAATAAGAGGAAACAGAAGTGGTGTGATATTCGCAGACTTTCCCAAGGTTGCTTATCAATAGAGTGGACCATATAATTTATTGTCTAAACTGGGTCACTTTTGAGAGTGAAAGCAGACATTAAAATACTTTTGTTGAGAAAACAGGTGTAAACTGGGACTTTCCAGGGCAACTAGGACATATGGATCACCTTACATATGAAATGCTAAAAAGTTTACATTAATTGTGTATTTACTGTGTGTCAGGCAAGGCGTTAGGGACTTCCATACTTTAGTATGTCTTTTGCTGCTTGAACAGGTAAAGTCTTCAGTGATATTTTAGTATGAGGTCCAAATATTATATTAAAAGTCAGAGGTATGAGATCTCATAGTTTTCATTTCCTACAATGAAAGGTCCAGAAATCCTTTCTGTTTATCCAGGTAGAAAGCAATGAAGGCTTTCTGTTTCTCCCTCCCTCTCCATCCCTCTCCCACTGCAATTTCTTCCACAGGTCCCTCTTTCTAAGATTTCTTCTATGAGTGGAAAAATTCAAATAGGATTGTTCACTATTGAATATTTCTCTGAAAACAGCTTTCTGGTGAGGAAGGTCTCTTTATCCAGACAAGATAGGTTGCTGCTGAATTTGCTTTTCTCACTTTTAGTTGGTTTCATAATGGGCTTGTTGAAAGCAATGAGTGGTTTAGAAAAATACTGTCGGTGCTTTGAAATGGCAACCATTTCCAAAACTTGTTCAAAATCTGATTACATTAACAATTTCTCAAATCCATTGCATTAGCCTTTGTAATTTGCTTCCATGACCCATGGGATCTGTTGTCTCAGAGAGTGACGTTATTTTAAAGGAAGAGAAAAAGACTTGTCTCTCTTTGGAAAATAGAAACCTGGAAGAACTTGAAAACAATAGGTTTCTAGATCGACTGGAAGGTAAGATCCAAATCTACCCAATTTGCTTGGCGTTGTTTGCAGTGCCTCTGTAGGGAGCTGGGCCATAAGCCTTGATAGCTCTTTTGGGCTTTAGACAGTGCTTTAACTAATACCTGTAGACTATGCTCCTAGAAGTTCTTTCTTTCCACAGTGAAAGAGAAACCTTGACATTTGAAAATAGCAAACATGCTTATTGAACCTAGAACATGTGTCCAGACCTTAATACCCAATGCTTTACCTATATTTTCTCACTTCATCTACAGTCCTATGAAAACGTAAACTATAATTCACCCCAGTTTGCAGGTGGGAAAGCCAAGGCTGAGAGAGGCGACCTCACCAGGAACTGGCAAAGCTGAGATTTGCAGGCAATTTCGTCTGATTCCAAGGGCTGTAATCTTGACTCTTAACTAATCACTCTGCTAGGCAATCTTTGGCGATTTTCTTGGATTTATCTCAATATTGAAAGGATTTTCTCCATGGAAAGCCAACAACCCAATTATCGGAACCAGAACATTTGCTTGCTGGAACGGGTTGAATTGTGCCCCCCACCTCCAAAAAAGATATGTTGAAGTCCTAAACCTCAATACCTCAGAATGTGACCTTACTTAGAAATAGAGTGTTTTCAGGGGTAATCAAGTTAAAAGGAGATCATTAGTGTGGTTCCTAATCTAATATGACTGGTTTTCTTATTAAAAGGGTGAATTTGGACACAGACACAGGGAAGACAATGTGAAGAGACAGCCATGTACAAGCCAAAGCTATATAAGCCATCTACAAAGAGACAAGCCTGGAACACATCCTTCCTTAGCAACTTCGGAGAGATCATGGCCCTGCCAATTTCTTAATTTCAGACTTCTGGCCTCCAGAACTGTGAGATAATAAATTTCTGTTGTTCTAAGCCACCCAGTTTGTGGTACTTTATTACAGTAGCTCTAGCAATGTAATATACATGCTCTCCCTTATTTCAGCGGGTGAGGACTTGCTCCTAGATAACCACCTATATCTTCTACTCTCTTCCTCGAGTATGGCTGGTACAAGGCTGGTACAAGGAACAGGTAGAGACCAGGTCCAGGCCACAAGTGCCCAAGATGGAGCACCAGCCAACTGAACCCGTCTCCGGGCTTCTGGACTGAGGTAGACCCCTGGCTGCTCTGCCATTGACAATGGAAGGAGGAAGGGGAGGTGGCCTGTGTTGTGGCTCTGATCTTCCACCTCTCAGACGCAGACAACAGTGGTTCCAAGCAGACTCCTTTTTCGCCCTCTCCTACTCCCAGTGGTTTCCAATATTCACTCTAGTGGTGTTAATTGATGGGAGAATGATCTGTCACAGCTATTGAATAATGCACACATTGATGATTTCTTAATAACTTGAAAGTCCTTATGATGGGGTGAGGAGAAGGAAGAATGCACGTTCCACCTCCTGCACAGGGGCAACAAAAGCCTTCAGTCAAACCATTCATGGACGGAGCTGTAGAACTGCCAGGTGAGACCTGATCATCAGCTTCTGGGGGAGGTAACCTGGTTTTTTCAAACTCACCCCTCCCTCTAAGCACAACCAGAAACACAACCCCACTATTAGCTAGAAATAATAAAATGCTCAATAAACCAAAAATTGTGAAGGCCCAGCCAGGAAACCCTCAAACACTCATGTTAACAGCACACCTGGTGAGTATTTTTTACAGTAAAGTATAAGATCTGCCCTTTTAAATAGCACAGAATTGGTGGCACAGTACATTTATGCCCTTTAAGCTGTAAACCAGAGTTTGCAGAGTTTATAAACTCCTTATAACCCTTTGCTATAATGTAAAAGTTTAGAATAAAAAAAGTAGTTTGACAAGCTATAGAGGTCAAAACAAACAGCTTTGACCTCTTTGACCAAAAGAGAAAGCTGAAGGGGGCTAAGTATTCTTATGGAATTGCTTTGGCCCAGGAGAGAAAAGCCTGTAAAGAGAACTTGAACCAGATAAATTTCATCTTCTCTTTGATTTCTACTGAATTGAGGACAAACTTCTAAAGAGAAAACTTTTGTTAAAAAAGGTGTTAGTGTAGTGGTAACCTATGTTGGGTTGGCATTTCATCACACCGCTATGGCCATGCCTGGTGGAGGTGACTCTGTAGACTTTCTCTCTCTCAGTTTGTGTTTCTCCTGTAGACTTGTAATGTTTTGTGGGCCTTTCTTGATTCTGGGATCTTCCACACTCATGTCAAACCACCCTGCATTCCATCCTCTGCCACTCTCCTCTCAGCACACCTCCAATTTCTTCACAAAGTTTTCAGTCATAATCAGTGACCCCTGCAGTATGCTGGGTACCCACCACTCCCCAAATTCTTCTTTCTTTCCTCTCTGGAGACTTGGGGGTCTCTCTCCAATAACAAAATACATTTTTCTGAAACCCTCTGTAGCAGGTTTGGTCCAGGGAAACAAACTCTGAGATGCAGCTGGGGAAGTGCTGTCAGGGTCATCCCCTGCGGAGGAGTAAAGGAACCAGGATGGGGCAGAGGGAGAAGTTGACTGTGATGCAGTCACAACAAAGGCTTCAGCTGTGCCCCATGTGGAGCCCTTCAGAGCTGGGGGCTGGGTCTTTGTAAACTGACATCAAATAGCACTGGAGTCTGGCTGTCCTGGGGAGGGGCATGATCTTGGATAAGGCGTCTCCCTTTGACCAAGGGCAGCTTTCACCTGGGAAAGGACTCATCTGGGAGACTTCAGCTGCCAATATGCCTAGCAGCTGGGAGAATGAGTGTTTGGCCTCACAAGGGTGGATCTGGGTGGACATCACGGCATCCACCCGCCCCTTATTGTAGAATTCCCATTTGAGGAAAATAAGACATTATAGAGAAATGAAAGCTGCAAGTAAAGTTAAGAGGAATCTCATATCTATTTTTTACATTTAGTGAAATGTAACAATAAAACATCTTATCAATGCTATTTTTGCATACCTTAAATCAGTAATAATACTCTACAATTAATTTATTATTTTATCTCTTTCAGGATCTATTTCCCCCTAAACTTTAATAAGATACTTATAATGCATTTTTCTTTGTTATAAATAATATAGTAATAACTGCCATTAACTGAGCACAAGCTATATTGCAGATATTTATTATTTTATTCAATCTTCATAAGACCCTGTAAGAAAGATACTCATTATCCTCATTATGGCTGAGGAAAGCAAGGTTTAAAGAGAACAAATTACTTGTGCAATTCACACATAAATGGAAGAATGGGCTCTGAACCCAGCTGATCCTGGAAACTCTATTTTTTTAACTCTACCATTTTGACTCTATGCGTTTTATCTTAATAGCTTATTTTCCTTTCTGGTCCTTTTTCCAAATATTCAGTGCCTCTCTGATTTTTGTTTTCCCTCCTAGTTATGGGAATCCATTCCTGAAATCTGACTGTAGTCCCAGAAATTAAAACATGAAAGAGATAATGGGAACCTGTACTTCACCTCCTTGTAGTAGCTAGGTGGGTGGTCCTCAGAGAGCCCCTCCCCTATTCCTAGGCTGGAGCACCAGCTGTGTACCCCTGATGGCTTTGCACCTGACCCCTCCTCCATCCATTGATGCAGGACAGTCTCCGTTGTCTTTTCCTTAGTCCCCTGAATCTCTCAAGGCTTCAATACAACACCCTTAATCCATACTCCACTATTTTTTCCCCCTCCCTATCCCCAGTTATTTTCTTTTAATTATTAGTAGGAGTGACTACTGAAGTCTACAAATTCAGATCTAAATTCTCATGGCAAAGGAAAGTAAATAAATAGATACATTCCCACATCCTAGAATTTCAGGCACAGGGAAGAGTGATTGAGAAGGGACTCTATAGAGACTTAAAGACCCGTCTTATTGTGTCCTTTTACCAACATATTTCACATCCAAAACCTGATTTGGTCAAGACTAAGACTTCCTAGAGTTTGGTGCTTCAGGTGAAAAAGATTCCCTTAATAATTCATCATTCAGAAATTCCAAATTAAATAGAGCCAATTCTATGTCTCTCTCTCTCTCTCTCTATATGTGTGTGTGTATATATATATGTATATATATGATATCTATATCTTCATAATATCTATATTATATATAAATCTGTATATATAATTTGTAAAATTATAGCAAAAGGAATCTTGTCCAGCTGGCTCCATCTCAACTTAAATTGTGCCATGTGGGCTTTAGAAAAGAAATCAAGATGAGATGCTTAGCTGAGGCCTTTTTTATACTAGAATGGTGGAATTAAAATCTCATTTTTTGAAATAAAAAAAGGATAGATTTTCATCTGTCTGAGATATTTTAATATAATCTACCTAGAAGCAGAGGAGAATGGAGCGAATGATTCTTCTAGTCATTTCTAGCTTTATAATTATATTTTCAGAGGGAGAGAATAAGGATTCCTGCTGCTCCACACATTATTATACATTTTGAAGAGCATTAAGAGTTTAATATTTGTCGTTCAACTACTTTCCCAATTTTATGTCTAATTAGCCAAGAAATTGAAATTTCAAAAACATTGTTGATTTGCCAAATTCCCGTATGTATTTCAATTGAACAAAAGTTTATTACATTCCTTCTAAGCGTGCAGCACTTTGTTAGAGATGAGGGAAAGAGGCTGGAGGAGGATGGCTGTGACCAGTCTTTGCAGGTGCAGAGTCCAGTGAGGAGGGAGGACACGTTACAGTCAACTAGAGGGAATTG
Source organism: Equus quagga (assembly GCF_021613505.1). Taxonomy (NCBI): domain Eukaryota; kingdom Metazoa; phylum Chordata; class Mammalia; order Perissodactyla; family Equidae; genus Equus; species Equus quagga. The sequence continues at coordinate 43,768,306 of NC_060282.1, forward strand.
CTAAGTTAGTGGTATTGTGGTGATTTAACGGAAACACAGAGGTGGGCTCACTGAACTCTGTTGGATGTGGGAGGGGCATCAAGGCAAGGGTCACAAGGAGCTGATGCTGGAACTGGGTCAAGGGTGAACAGAACAAGAACCTCACTCAGGGCACATGAAGGACAGAAGGAAGGAAGGAAGGAGGGGAGGAAGGAAAGAAGGAAGGAAGAAAAGAAGGAGGGAGGGAAGGAAGAAAACATTCTCTGAACCACTTCTCCATTGAGACCTTCCCCTGGCCTGTTGTGATTAACCTTCATCCAGTGTCTACTCCGGGGAATCTGAGGGCTCAGGTACAAAAGGCCCGAGGTTCTGCCAGGGTTCTTTATTTCAAGACTGTCCCATCATTGCTCCCCACCTGCACTTCAGATTAGGAGGCAGCACACTGCACTCCCAACCTACTCGAATGTTTGTATGTGAGGGCTGTACTGCACATCACAAGCTCACCACCCCCTCATCAACATGCTACTTCCCAGTAACCCCAACACTACAGTGGATTCCTAATGAGAATACTCTGTCCTCCTAAGACTGCATTGTCTTCCTAATCCCCAAAAACAATAGTACTATTTCTCTCAAAACTGCTAACCCACAGAGATGAATCTCTCCTCCCACATTTGTCTTATTTGGCAGGATATTGTTAAAAATGTCTTTTCATAAATAACAAATAGCATTTATTTTCTCCCTTTCACAAGTTTGACTTTCATGGGTATTATAAGGCTGCAAAGGATGAATGCTTTGTGGGGTTTGTTGCAAGCAGCCACATGATCACAGCCCCATTCTCAAGGCCAGCACAAGTCTCCATGTGAAGGAAGTGAACTTGAACGCCAATACAGTTCACTTTCTTTTGGCTTCCTAGCCACCCTTACAGTCCCCTGGTGCTCAGACCACACCTCTTGCCCTCACCTAGTTGCCACTCTCTCTAAACTGTGAATACTCAACCCGAAGATGTTGCCTACTTCACAGAGACACAGGCACTATAACTGGCCTAAATAGAAATGTTGTAATGAAGGACAGGTTGGCCACACATTAAAGAGGGCTATGAGCTACTGGCAGTAGTCTAAGAAGAGGCTTAAGCAAAATTTTCCAAAGGTGGTAGAAGCTATCTTTTCTTCACCCATGAATCTTTGCCAAAAATGTTTGGACTTCTTAAGTTATAGATGGTTGGTGGCTTATTTGACCCTGTGAATTAACCCTGTCCCTTACTTTTCTTGTCTTTCCAGATATACAGGCATCTAACACACTGCTCCTTATTTACAGATGAAATAGTAACTCTTCAGCTATAAATTTCCTCTCCATGCTGCTTCTCTACTTCAGGGCATCAGTCTCTGCATCTGCCTGAGCATTTCTCTTGCTCCTCCTCCTCCTCACACCCAAAGCGAGCCCATTTCCCTGTGACCTGGATTCCAACTTGTACCCCCTGGGAAACTTGTGTCATTGAGTTCTCCCTCTTTATTGCCTATATCTTCAAACTATCCCTCCTTTTGCCCATGTGGGTCCTTCTCATCACACAGTGTACAAATCCTTCTCACTTTAGTGCCTGTCTTTCTTTCTCTTCAACTCATTGCAAGGTGATCTTCTTCCTTTCCAGTCTGTTTTAGCTCTTCTTTCTAACACCACCAATGATCCCTTAATGGTCAACTTCCGTGGACACTTCTCAGTCATGAATGATTTCTCAGTCATCTTATTTGGTTTCCCTGAAATATTTACCACTGTTGACAGTGCCATCCTTCTTAAATTTTCTTTCCTTGTTTGGTTTCTTCATTGAGCTCCTTGTGCCTCTCCCTGATCTGCTTTCCAATTGTCTCTTCTTCTATAACATCCTTAAATATTGATATTTCTTTAAATATTCATATTATAAATCTCCTATCAACCTATTTCCCTTCTTGAGTCCTTCCTGGGATGTCTCATTTACTCCCATAGCTTAAAATCCATCTTTATGCTGTTGACTCTGAGCCCATTTCTCCCACTCAGACCTCTCTCTTGTGCCCCAGACATATATAGTCAAGTATCCAATGGGCATTTACATCAGACAATCCAGACACCTCAACTTTGCTCTCTCCCAAAGGATAACTCCCTCCCTCAACCTACTTCACTTTACTCTCTCTCATGTATTCCCTGGGAGGTGCCTTGTACCACTATGCACCCATGGTACTTCTGGATTCATTCCCCTCCTTCACCAATATGGCTAATTGAATGGCAATTCTCTCCAATTTTACCAGACCAAGACCTCTCTTGTCCACACCGTCTTCTACTTCCTATTGTCACTGCCTCCATTCAGGCACCCATCATTTCCTACATGGACTTCTTTTGCTGCTTCTTGTTTCTAATCTTGCCCCTCACTATCCATCCACCACACACACCATCCATCCACCACAAATTTGATTATGTCAGTGCTCAGTCAGGATTTTTTGAGGTCCCTCATGATTTAGAGGAGGGAAAGTCTGGCCCATCTTCTATTTCTGTACAAACAAAACTCACGTGCAAATTCAACTCTTTCATTATGTGAAAATAGCCATAAACAATGAGGAAGGGTTGAGTATTTGTGAGAGACTATAGGTTCTGCAAAACCTAAAATATTTACTATCTGACCCTTTACAGAAGCAATTTGCTGGCCTCTGGCTTAGAGGATTAACCCAACCTTCTTAGCATAGCACAAAAGATCTTCCAACATATGTTCTCTGTCTGCCCGTCCAGATTCATGTTCTTTAACTCCCTCTTTACTAGAAAGCAATATTGGATTTTTTTTTTTTTTTTTTTTACATGAGGCTGTGTAACATGGTAGTTAAAAGTGGGACATACAGCCAGGATATCCGGGTTGAATCCTGGATCTACCACTAATTATCTGTGCAATATTGGGAAAGTTACTTAACATTTTTATGGTTTAGTTTCCCCATATGTGATATAGAAGTTCCTGATTCAAAATTTTCCTCATTCAGACAACTTTGGAAACACTTTATTTGTCTGTAATATAGAACTCACAAAATTGTCGTTTTGGTGATGGTTCATGGCAATAAGGCATACCACAATCTGCTTTGGAGAGCAATGTTAAACATGTCAAAATATTCTCACTTGAATAAATCAAAGTTCTTATCTCAACTGACTTATTTGACGTTTGTTAGGAACAAAAATTCACATTTCGATGCAAAGAACAAAGAAGTGAGAAAAAGAAAATAGAATTTATGAGGAATTTTTAAATTTATTGAAAAGATAAAGGATCCCTCTTTGAAAAACAATTATCTCACACTGTATGTGAGTGCTATATAAACTGAGAAGGACCATATATATGGAAGCTGTCATGTATAGACTTTAGTGCTCACCCTCATCTGATTCTCCTCACCTAATTTCTGGGAGAATGATGTTTTCTTGCCCTCTTACAATTAGGTGAGGTCATGTGACTAGTTTGGCCAATGAGCTGTGTCATACATTACTTCCTGGATGAAGCACTGAATTACTGGTGTGAGACTAGTACTTTCTTCTCCTGCTGGATAGAAAGGAAGGACAATATTTCTGATGGCACATCAACAAGATGGTGGCATCTCTCTCAGCCTGGATTATTGAGTCACTACCTAAGGGCAAGTTGCTTCAGAGTGTTGCCTGGACCCACAATGGATTTTGTGATGGTGAGAAATGAAATTTTGTTGGATTTGAATAGAGATTTGGGGGCTGTTTGTTATTACACATAACCTAGCCCATCTCAGATTATATTATATATGAGAATAATGCCTTTCGCTACCCTCATTTTCTTAGACAGTAGAATTAAGTGGATGCCCTGGGTGGATAGAGCAGGCTTGCCAATACCAAGCTTCACATGGAGTCCTGGAAGGAGCTAGTCTATTGTTCTATGCTGATGAGGAAAGGATGCCCCTTTGTGATCACTCCTGATTGTTTTCTCTCTTTTTATTAGCAGCTTTTGTTATTGTACTTGGGAGGCAACGCTCTAGGAGCAAAGGCCATGGCTTTAACGATAAATGCCTCCTGAAACATTTCTAACCTGAAAATAAAATAACATCAAACCTTGCAAATGAATGTGGTAATGAGCCACACATGTCCATTCTACTGTTGTGTGGATCTAAAATCAGATGTCAACAGCATCTGAGGAAACACGGACCTGAAGCAAGTCTTTTGTTCACGCTAGTAATTAGTTCTCCAGCAGCAGGCTCAGGCTGAAAGCTAGGTCAGTGCCCCTTTCCCTTAGGAAGCCGAGAAAATTCTCACTGCAACTGGACCACAAGATAAGGCTCCAGGGGCTGCTGTCTGCTGCAGTTGTCACTTTGCCCACTTCTGGTAAAGGGCAGGTTTCTTGGCAAATGCTCCCCTTCTTTGACTTGTAGAGAGAGGGTAGAAATTCTTTCTCTCTTCAGTGTGGGCAGTAACTGGAGTGGAGAGGCTGGAGTAGGAAAAATGGAGGCTAAAATTCTAGAAATTTGTTGGCAAACTTAACCAATTTCAGGAATAGCAGAACTGAAAAGATATTTTAATGTGATAAAAAGGTAAATGGGCACACATTATATACCTTTTTCATATTCTGGAGCATAGTACTGATGAAGGAAATCAAATTACTTGAGTGTTTCTTACTTTGATTCTTGTTATACAGCTTCTTCAATAATCCCAAGTTTGATGACACCTTTTCCTGATTCATAAAACAATGGGTAAGGATGGATATTTTTAAAAATTTGACACTGAATGGTCAGTTTAAATTTCTCACTGTGAGCACCATCGTTTTAAGTCCAAGAAACAGATGTCAAATTGTGTGTAAAAAGTACAAATCAGTTGATAAATGAGAACTTGAACCTGTGGAGCTAGTACTCAGAACTCTCGACAAATTCTGACCTGTCCTTGTGAATGTCCATGCCATTGGAAGGTTTATTTGAGAGGCTTTGGTTAGGAAAATATTCTCAGACTACCAAATTATCTTCTCTGCTTCTAACTCACAGAACTAAAAGAAAATAAGACCATACCTAACAAGGTGGAAAAAAATCATTTAAAAATCAGATAAATTCAAGAGACTTCAGTATTAACAGTCTGTTATTACAGTACTCACTAACCTTTAGCAGGCTGGATAGAAATGTTCTCTAAAGTAGAAAGCCTTTAATGATCTCAGTTTAATTCCCTGTTGCACTGAGGTCCATTCTGGAAAGAAAAAATAAAAACCATCGATGTACTTTATATTAAAGGTCTGAGTCTTAAAAGCAACTCTAATCCTTAGCTGGAAAAACAGTGTATCTGCAAAGGCGTCCTAAGTCTACTGAAACATTATCCTTGAACCGATCTGCTTTCATCAATAGCTGGTCCCTCTGTTATGACAGTAAATTAAAATACTCTTCTTTGCCTTAACAAGAAAAGTGAATAAGAAGAATAAGATTCGACTTTGCCGAATCAATTCTTTGGCTTGCTTTTTCATATCTTCTTCCTTTGCTGAGACCTTAAATCCCATCTCCTTCAAATAGGCAGGATGGAGAAGAAAATGACTCTTACCTGTCTGCTCTTTTTCTCTCCTCTGATCCTTCTGGTCGTTGCTCATCATTTTTTTCAGGTCATTACATCCCTTCTGGATTAATTTCTTTAATATCCCATTGGCTGGGCTGCCAAAACTCATTTCCTCATTACTGTTCTTTGCTTAAGGGTGGCAGTTGTTGAATCCTCTGCCACATCCCCTTTGATCTGCCTTGGATTTTATTTTTTATAACATCTATTTCTTTCTTCTTCTTTGTTTATCCCAGTGGCAGAAAAAGAGGATTAATTATTTTTCTGAAACCAGCACGTCTCTTTGTATCAAAGTGCTGGCAAGCAGAATACATTTATCTCAAGAAAGAGCATTTCTCCATCGGTGGTGATTTGGGGTTCTGTACATTGGACTTTTAATTCACTGAGGCAGGGTCTCTGTTTGCAGATTCTCTTGGCAGAGTCAGTCTAACAGTGACAAGTGTCTGTGGGCCTAAGTTCAACTCCTAAACAAGCCTCCTTGTCTCTGACCTTGCGTGCCTCCAAACTCATCCCAGAATAATCCTTCTGAAACACAAATGAGATTTGTTACTTCTCAGCCCCGAGCATTTCGTGTGTTCTCCATTGCCTTCAGGAGAACCCCAAATTCTTTAGAATAGCATAAAAAACATTTTTTTCTACTTCCTTCATCTCTTCCCATTCTCCCCCTCTTCTAGTATCCTACATTTTAGTCATATGGAATATACGGGTTCGGGTTCGCAAACTGGGAGTCTCCCCTTCTGTCTCCGGGCTTTTGAACTGGCTATCCTCTCACTTGGGAATGTCCTTCTTTCCATTGTTTTGCAAAATCCACATACCTTTTAAGACAGCCCAAGGTCAGCCATTCTGTGAGCCTTCTCCCATTTGCTCAAGACCCACAGCATCCCTGTCCCCACAGTCCTTTATGTTTGACTCAAGTGTTGTACTCATCACATTCAATGTCAGTGTCTACTTGCCTGAATCATCTACTAGGTTTTGAACTACATGAGGATGAGATCTCTGTCTTATTTATCTTTAGGATCTCTATGCCCTATTAAGCAGCCAGGCATATCAGAGTGGCTCAAAAATATTGTTTACTCAGATAAATGAATGAATGAATGAATGAATAGATAGTAAAGTAACTTGATATCTCTCACTAGTTGCATGGCATAAATTATGAATCACTCTAGTTCTCGTTTTCTTTTCGGTAGGCAATAAGAGTATTCCCGAATGCAGGTACTTAATAGTTGTTACTGCTGTTATTCTAATTAATTAAGACTCATACTTTGAATAATCTGAATTGATTGTATACATAGTCTGAATTTAGCAGAAAATTGTGACTTCCTTTTTATTTTATAGAATGTCTGATGTTTTTCCTTGATAAGTCACACTTTTGTTGGTTTTCTGTAAAGAAAATAGGATTTGGACCCTGTTTACTTTAAGAATGTTCGTTTCCCTTCTGAGTCTTGAAGAAAAATTTTGTTAATGATCTGAATTTATCAAGGTAGCATTGGATTAAAAACTGGGGTTATACAGTATATACACAATTGTTTTCCTGTATTTCATTTTATTGTTTATTATCAGCATTGTACCAAATTATTAAATATTCTAGGTAAATATAATTATCGACTGCATAATATATCATTTTTTGGCTATACTCTTCCTTCATTTCTTCATTCCTACAGTCATCATCACTTATCAAAGTATTGTTTTCTTAAGCGTTTCTGGGTGTGTATACTGTTGTTTATATATTTATATGTGTGCACCATGTCATGGTGTAAAATGTATTTCTTATTATGCATTAGGGTCAACAAAGATTGAAAGCCACCGACTGACTTACAGAGTAGTTCTAAGACTACCTATTCCCCCTTTATTTATTTTTTTTAGAAAGGCAAATCAGATCAAGATGAACCTCAATGAGGGCAACTTTTAAGGGTTTAACAAGGGTAAGGTATGTGAGTAGAAGTTAGAATAGTCCTACTGCAGAATAATTAAATCTATGATGGATAAACATATCATACTTGATTTCTTTGTGTTGCTTATAGAAACTGTCTTATTATTATTATTTTGAGGAAGGATAGTCCTGAGCTAACATCCACTGCCAATCCTCTTCTTTTTGCTGAGGAAGACTGGCCCTGAGCTAACATCCATGCCCATCTTCCTCTACTTTATATGTGGGACGCCTGTCACAGCATGGCTTGATAAACGGTGCATAGGTCTGCACCCCATCTGAACAGGAAAACTCCAGGCTGCCAAAGCAGAGCACATGAACTTAACCACTATACCACCAGGCCAGCCCCTGGAAACTGTCTTATTATTTTTAAACTTTAACGTATTATTTTAAATCATCCCAACCTACATTAGGTTTTCTGACTTGTTCTGCCTCCCTGAATCCCTGTCCCTCTGGTATTCACTACGGCAGACTGGGGATCCCTCAAATGAGGGGCCCAAGGCAACGGACTCAGTTAAAAATGATTAAGAGTTGTTTCTACCTTTGTCCAGCTAGACTGTCTGTGGTCACTCCCACTGTGTTCTATATGATGTCAAAACTGAGGTATGTCTCAAAGGGAGCAGCTTCAGTTACAGAAATCAGGATTGTGGTCCCCACTTTAAAAAATTCCATCCTACATTCCTACACAGCAGTGTGACTATTGATTCAGAAGATGGGTGTCTTCAGAACTCTTGAATCTTATTTTTCTACATTAACACCTAGCACGCCCCACAGACACATGGCCTAGTAACACCTCTTACATAAGTTTTCCACAATTCATCTTCATGGTTCACCATTTCTAATGTTAGCAATTTACAGTAATGAGCCATGAACTGACACCCAGGCTGGGTGAGACTAAGGCAACGTTCAATCTACAGCAAGCGGCAAAGAGTATTTGAGGGATACATTCTCTGTGTTCTGAAAGCATCTTAATGATCCTAAGTGCTTAGTTTGTTTAGAGGAAGTTCAAAGGCATTGAATCAATTGTACATTATTTAAAAAATACAATACATGAAACTTGGAAGATGAAGGAATGATATCTCTGTTACTACAAAAACTGAGGAGGCAGCAGGATAGGAGAGGGTTGAAGTAATGTTTTTGTGCCCTGGGAACATGTGGTAAACGCATGTTTATTTTTGTGTTAATGGCTGGGTTCCATATGCACCCTGGGTGAAGAGGAGTGAATCCAGGCATGTCTGGGAATCATAAAACATCCCAATCTATTGTTTTTTTCAAATGTCTTGCATTCAGCAAAACACCAACATCTTTAGTTGAACATTACTTTATATTTAATTTTTAAATTGACTAATATATGTGAGAAGAAAGATTTTACGTTTCAAAAGGCTTTTATGTTTTTTATAGCAAGGATGACTTGGGTAACTTCAGGTTTGTGTCTTTTATAACAAATTATGTCTCTTGTGATAATGAGAATGACAAATCTATAGTTATTAGAGCATACACGTTACCAACATATAGATTGAAACACTCAGTTCAGAAGGTCAATTTCTTAATATAAGAACACAAGCCAACAATTTGATGAATTGCATTTCCCTTTCTCTCAGAGTAAGCCCCTTAACATGGCTTCATGATTGAATGGAGTAGAGAATTCTAGTGCTGGGAAACTCCTACCAGCTAGTTTTAGATCCATGTCTATGTTTTTCTCTAGTACACATGGAAGGCATCTGAATATCTACAAAATGGAGGAAACACGGCCATTCGCTTCAGATAACACCAGGTTTGAAACCTGGCCTTGCTGCTGACTGGTTGAGTGGCGCTGGGCAAATCACTTGACTTCTTTAAGACTTGCTTTCCTCACTTGTGGAAACAGTACAATACTGTTCCTGGCTGTGTTCTTGTGAGAATTAAATGTTTGGTACATGCAAAATGCCTAATGCAGGGCCTGCTGGGAGCAGAGACTCAGTGAATAGTAGCAATTGGCTCAGAGATGCTGCCCTGATCCCTCCCCTCAGTCAATGATGCAGAGCTTGATGCGGAAGCTGTGCGGCTTTCCCCACTTTGGGTACTGCTGTCTGCTAGTCCAACACTACTGCATCTGTGACCTTTAGACATCAGGCAGGCCTAAATCCTGTTCACAGTCAACTGTGTCCTCCTTGATGGCTACACAACATAGTTGTATTTTCTGAAGCTCCTAATAAGAAGTTTCTGCCTGTGCTTTCTTTGCTTTTCTATGGCACTTGCACCCTGTTAGCAATGGTCTTTCCCTTCCTGTGCCGAAGGATGAGGTAGCCTGAGAGAGAACTGAGTTCCTTGTGTAAAATACATTCCCCTCTCTCTTTTTACACTGGAGACTGAATGTAGAAGTAGAAAACTGGTAGAACCAGCCTTGTTATCATAAAGCTGGTCTTCTTTCCCTTGTCGAGAGACCAGACCTAAGGGAAAGGTCATTCTTATGATATGATATATACGATACAATATATCACTTGATCCTCATCATTCACAGGTTACATATTTGTGAATTCACCTACTCACTAAAATTTATTTGTAACTCAAAATCAGTACTCCTGGGGCTTTCACAGTCATTCACAGAACATATACAGAGTGTGAAAAATTTGAGCCACCCTCATGCACAAGTTCCCAGCTGAGGTTGAACAAGGGGTCACTCTGATCATGTCTGTCATGAAGAAGGGACTAGAGGATGGAAACAGGAAGGGCAGTGCAGTGTAACGCAAGAAACTCTGCCTCTGGGGCCGGTTGGATCAGGTTTGAATCCCAACTCTGGCACCCATTAGTGGAGCAGCTTTAGGAAGTCACTCAACACTTCTGAGCCTTGCTTTCTCTTTTGTGAAATAAAGAAAATAGAATCTGCTCATTTTAATTGTTTTTAGGATTTAAGATTATGTTCTATGTGATATACATATATGCATATAAATATACATCTCTAGGAGCAATGGTTCGGTATTCACTAATTGATTAATTCAGCATTTGCAGAGACTTTATAGAACATAACTACCATGAATAATGAGAATTGACTCTTATATGTATTTTGTGTGGATACGTCTCTCTCTCTCTCTCTCTCTATGTATATATCTCCCAGGGGAGGAGTAGGCAGGGAATAATAACTAGACCTTGGCTTCGGCTCCATTTCTATCAATAGGTTCTGTTGATATGTGAACTGAGCCAAGTTACTTTTCCTCAGTGCCCACAGTTCCCTAATATGTAAAGTTAGGGTCAGGGTGTCTGCCCTTCCTAGGACAAGAGGTTGTTGTGGGGATAAAATGAGTTTAACAGACATGAACTTCCTTAATAACTTTAAAGCACTCTAGTAATGGAGGGCATTGTATTTTCTGGCTCCTGTCCAGGCAGCAGGAGCAATCAGGAGGCTGCGATGGTCATTCTATGGGGGCTGTAGTTTATGGTGGTCATTTCTAATCTAGGGTTCATTCATTTGTTGATTTGTTTATTCAGTCTTTCAATGAACTTGTATTGAAAACTGATTATGTGCTCAGGAGTATGCAATATGTGCAGGATACAAATGAATAAGCAACATTCATCTCTCAAGATGCTTACTGTGGAAGGAGACAAACGTGCTCTTTGCATTCTAGGTACAGGTACCCCAGGCTTCTATTCTTCCACCAGACTCAGATTCTTCACATGGCCCTGGGTGTCAACCTGATTGTAGAGACTCTCCCATACTAGCGCCAGTTGTGTATTTTTGTGTGCTTGTGCATGCATGTGAATCGGTATGAGTGTGCCCAGAGATAGAAAAGGCGATGCAAAATACCCTGGTACTTTCACCGGGTGCAATCTCTTCCATGTCCTCTTTCGTTCATACTCATTCCCTTGGCGTCTCCTGGAATGCATGGTCCTTTCTCTGGGATGGTAGTCGTATTCCCTCAGGCTAGAGTTACCAGCATATGGAAATTCACACGTGTCCAGATTATGATTCCTGAGAACTAGATGCATCAGCTGAATAAAATGCATGCCCTTCGGATGTGTGCTGTGTGAGGCTTGTTGGATTCTTTTTGTGTCCAAGGCCCAGAGGTCCCAGTACAAACAAACCCACTAACACGAGTCCCTCATATCGTTATTTATCTAGCAACTTTAATTCTCTGATCTTATGTGAAAGCAATTCTTAGACAATATGTATGTATTTGAGCTAAAAATCTGTTTTAAGAGTTTATACTATTACAACTGCCCTTTCAAATTGTCTTGATGATGTATGAAAAATAGGGATAAAAATTACAGACTTCCTAGAAATTGCTTTGACACAAGATTTGAGTGGACATAGAACCTGTCTTAAATGAGATTCAAGAAAACTTAGGAATCATATGAGCCAAATCCTTCCCCTCGCAGAGAAGGTTGAGAGTGATGAAATGGATATTCCAATTTTTTTATTGTTTTTGTGAAAATATAATGCAATTGGTTAGTATAAAATATACTTCACATCTCTTCTCCCATTCTTCTTCTCTTTTGTTTTTCCTTCGTTGATTTGCCGTGGCTAATCTTTCATTCATTTATTCATTCTTTCATGCATTCATTTGTTACCAAGAGTGAATTAAAAGCCTATACAATGTTCAAGGCACTGTCTGAACCAAAATTCCTCTCCTGGAATATGTCCAGTGAGCATACATGAAGAAGATATCCTGATATACACAGCATTTTCTGTGTAGCTTTTCAGTATTATATGTCTGCTAAATTCTAGTAGACTCCATCACTTTGATTAAAGGTTTCAAATATTTTCCTCCCAGTCTGTAAAAGGCAAAAAAATCTTAGCCAAAGTAGGATGGGGATTTCTGTTCTAGTATCTTTGAAGTTTAAAATGTCATTCCTGGCTTCTGGCAGGATAGTAGAAGGTTGAGAGCATGGGCTCTGAAGTCAGACTTCCTGGGTCTAAACTCTGTCTTTGCCACTTTCTGTAAGTATAACTTTGGGCAAGTTACTTTCCTCTTTCACACCTCAATTTTATTGTCTATAAAGTGAGAATGATAATATCTAGCTCATAGGGCTCTCTTGGTATTAAATGAAAGGTCCTTTAAAGCACATAGTACAGCACCTAAGCCATATTAACCATAGTCAGTACTTGATAGATGTCAGTTGTTACTGGTGCTGTTGTATAATGGAAGCAGTTTCTTTGGTTCCTGGAGTGATTTGCTACCATATTGTACATTCTCTGCCAGAGAATTTATGTTACCACTAATATGACACATGATGCTCATTTGGATAATCTAGGGCCCATGGATTAATTATTCCTAAAGCTCTAAATGCCAGGATGGAGCTATAGAATTGATGGGTCCTACATCTCACCAATGAGGGCTGGGAGGGTTACCTCTCATAGCTGTCTCTCTAGGAACAAATGTACTAAGTTATGGAACTTGTGACTGGTAAAATGGGAACATAAGGAATAAATCTGGGGGAAATTTCACTCATATTCTGATATCAAGGATTATGTTGATGGTTTTGGCAAACATAGCCTTGACTAGAATCACCTGGGAGTTTTTTAATAATACAGATTTCTGAGCTCCAATTAGGACACAATAAATTAGAATTTCCTGTAATTTCCATTAAAAAGAAAAGTTCCCCTCAAGTTGTAATTTGTATGTGACTAACTTGATACAAGCATATGAGAGGAATTGGCATACACTGCAGTTGGTGGTTGATATCTAAATGCCATTATTAGATAGACATTCTGGACCAGGTAGAAGAGATAACTTCCACCTTAATTTGGTCTTCATTGAAGGCATTCTAGGGCCCATGTGCCCTCACTTCTGGACTGGTGACATCAGGGGACTGGGAAGAAAGAGATACCTGGAAGGGCTGTTGTAACGCGTGTGGATATCCTTTGTTCTCTGTGAATCTCTTGGAACTTCACCTTAGAGTTTAGAAGGAAAAACCTCACCTCTCACCCTTTAACAAAACATTCCTGGTTTTACATGTAAAAGCCCCAGCAAACACGCAGCTCATGGTTATAACATCTGGTTTGACAAAAACCCACTGGGTAGCTGAAAACAGAAATAAAATTTAAAACACCAGGACAAACCACCACTGCCTCAAAAAAACAGTTCACTTGAACATTTTAGACATTACATTTTGTAACCGGGAATGTGGCCCTTTTTGTTTTGACTACTAGAAAGCTCAGAGTCAAGTTTAAGGCTCACTTTTTACAAATACAGTATAGGATATTCTGCTAGGCATTTTCTGTGCTCCTCTCACTCTTGGACTCTTTATGTCATTTTTCTTACCCTTAGCCATTATTTTATCAGTTATCCATCTTTTATCTTCTTGTACTATATATAGTACAAAGCATATAAAATCATTTTTGGAACAAGTTGAGATTTGAATGTATAGACGAATATATGGTAGGCAGTTGGCACATAAGATATTATTCCTGCCCTAATTTACACAATCTGGTAGCTGGACAGTCATAGAAAGGCATAAAACAAATTGCAATGAAGTTTCTAAGTGCTATAATGGTGGTGTGGACACAGGGCTACAAGGCACACGATGGAGGAAGCACCACTGATTGGTTTGGTAGCTTTTATTCTGTGCTTGCTATGTTCCAGCAATTCTTTAGGCCCTGAAGATTCAACCTCCCTTAGCCCCAAGGAGTTCAAGTCTATGGAGAAGACAAATATGTAACAAATAGCTATACTATAACATGACTCCTTCTAATGCTGAGTATATATAAATACTGTGAAAACACAGATGAAGGGCAATTAATTATATCTGGGAAAGGAAACCTCAAGGAGAGAGAGTTATGGAGAGGTGATGACATTTCGCCTTGATCTGGTGCACAACAAATAACTTCCTATAAGGTATTTTCCACCTGTTTTGAATTAACTAAAATTATTAGGTCTTAGAATTTGTAAAGGTCATCTCTATTAGAATGGAAAAAGTGCATCACTCTTGTAAAATAACCATTTAAAAAGCACCAACCTGATTTTGGATGGCTACCAGAAGAATTAATGCTAAAGTTCGTAAGAAAGGTTTTTGAAACTGAAATGAAAATAAAACGATTAGGGATTTGAGAAAAATAGTGCTAATAAATAATGATATGTAATTGATCGTAAACAGTATAATATAAAGTAATTGTAGCTTCTTACTATACCATACTGCCTCTTTGTGCTTTCCTGATTATGGTCTAAGTTTAGGGAAAATCCATGGACTAATGAGATAAACAGAAACATTGCTAACACCTTGTGGCAGAAATAATGCTATGTGATTTCCAAATCTACTTCGTTTACCTTGTGGGTCCATTGCTAAACTCTATTTCCCATTATCCTTGCTGATATCTGCTACTTCCAGAACTGGCCTATAAAAATCTCTCTTGCTTCATCTTTTACTCTCTGACTTTCCCTTTCATGGGGACCCTGTGTTGAAGACAAGAGTGTCAGGAGATGGAAAGAGCTTAGGTCCCTGGGGCACACTTAGAGGAGAACTCTCTAGGAAACCTAACTAGAAATATCTGCCCCGGATTTTGCATGAGCGAGGTGTTATCGTATATCATGCAAGGCCAATGAAATTTGGGATTGTTTATTATAGCACTTGTTCTATCCTAGTATACCTGTCATGGAATATCATATACACTTTTGCTTTTATATTTATGTCCTTTAGTTCCCCTTCGTTTATCCTCATAATCATATAACACACTGTGGTTAATTCAGTGTTTGCAGAATCTGTGAATTAAGGTATTTTCTTCAGATGTTGAACAAGGTTGATACTGCAACTTCAATCTGCCAAGTACGCATAAAACAGGTCATGAAAATAAGCAGATCATTCAGTTCTCAGAGGAACTACATTACATTGGCTGTGATTCATGTAACACATGTATGGGACACCTCAGAGTATGGTCCCTGTGCCAGATCCAGGACACATGCACATAACATCAGGGGAGCATGCTTTGCTGTCATGGTGTGAACATATTTGGAAGAAGGACACCCAGTATATAAGGAATGAGTCAAGTCGCTTGGCCTTAGTCCTGAGAGGTCTGGATTTGTTTGGCAGAGCAGTAGGATTTTAGAATAGCTGTTTCCATTTGTGAGTTGTGAAATTATTTACATGACATTCTAATGTGCCTGAATGAACAATTTATTCAATAGAGAATATTTCCTGAACTTCTCTTGCATATTGGCTAGGCATTGTTCTAGTTATTGGGACTAACATAGTGAACAAGACAGATTTGACCCCTGCCCTCAAGAATCTTATAATCTAGGAAAGGAAACAGATATTTAAAATTTAGTGATGGGTGTTTTCATGGAGGCAAGACAGGATATGTTGCATTTGTTTTCAGCATTTCCTCCTCTTTCTGGACAAAATTATATGGTTATACTTATTCTATTTTTTAAAGCCAAAGCAACACCAAAAAGAATGTCTCTATGTGCAAAATTGAATTCAATTATTAAGGTCCTTAAATTTGTTCTTTTCTCCTTGATCATAGTGGATGTGGTGTGGGTAGAAAACTGGGAATGAGTGGAGGGAATATTTTGGTATTAAATATGCTGATTGATTTTAAGACTCTGATGGACCATGTATATGCATTTATCTGTGAATAGTGTCAGAGGGCATCTGTGGATCTTTATGTGAAAGATGGACAGGTGGATCTACTCAACTCCACCTTGTCTGACCTCTCCCTGGAGGGTCTCTGACTGTTCCTCAAAGTCACCATCTTCAGATCTACTGTTTTCAGAAGAACGGCTATGGAGGGAGGGAGATTAGGCCAAGGATGCCTAAGGGTTGAGGATCCAGAAGTCTAGCCTCTTCCTTATGGCTGCTGCCAGTCACCTGCCTCAGCATCATCTGGAAATTGTAAAATGCAGAATTCCAGGCCCACTGCAGACCAACCAAAGCAGAATTTCCAGGGAGAGGGGTAGAGTTCAGACATCTGCACTTTAAATAATTATTTTGTGTAGGTTATTCAAGCCTGAGAGCCACTCTCCACAGAAGAGCAGACAGTCTCTGAGAAAATCCTGCTATCAGTCTTGTTACTGCCACAATCAAAGTAGGGGCTAGTTGACTTTCATCTCTTTGTTCAAATTAGCATTTGACATCCCAGCTGCCATGTGGATAGCAGGGAGGTGGAGTCCAAGGAGTGGTGGAGTGAGGGCAAATCAGGATGATATCTCCATGCAGGTACAGTCCTTGATAGTCACAAGGAAAGGAATAAAGTATTATTTGGAGGGGTGAGAAATTACACTGATTCCTCAATTTCCACTCACTATTTTCTTGAGCATTAGGTGCTGGGCAGGCAAATCTCAAATGTCTGCAGTCCCTGATGCCTCCTATTTCTTGTCTCCCACTGGATCCTGATCCTATTTCTACAACCTTCAACCTTATCTCTAAATCTTGGTGACATTGCTGTTACCAGTGGTGAGGTATTGGAAGAATATAAAGGAACATATAATTATATTTATTTATTGTCACTTTCTAAGTTTTTATTTTTGCATGTGTTTTATAATACATATGATATACAGTGGAACATTATATTTATGAATGATAATACATACATTCACATAATACATCTGCTCACTTATCTTTAACTGATCGTGTACACTTTCAAAAAACTTTACTATCTCCACGAAGCTTAATCCTCTAAGCTTTAGCATACTACTGGCTCCTCTTTCTCAATGACTCTTTAAGGCCTGGGAATTTTGTGCTTTGGACTCTCCCAGGGCTTTAATGAATTTCCTCTTGATGCTTGTCCAATGGAACCAGCATTGCTATTTGACATTTTGAATTTTTCATTTCAGCATGTGACCTTGTAGGGTATTGTTTTCAAGTAACCAAAGCCTGATCTTAATCTAGTGAGTTTAACCCTTGCCTGTTTCTCTACCAAGGTCTTGGCCAATTAAATGCTTTGGTATTCATATAATGTACTGGAAAATTAAAGCTAGTCCTCAATTAAAAGTCCATCCTCTTCCACCTATGGCCTAACTCAAATTATTTTATGTGACCTTATGAATTTGAGACACAAAATGTTTATATTCTTAACTTCTTGAACCTCCACCAATTAAATATATCAGAATAGCCAGCAATCATTAAAGAACAAATACCTGTCTATACATATAAAGTGCAGTATGTATATGTACAATCCACAGTCATTTAATTTCTTTTTAAGTTGGGCTCTTTTTGGTCCAAGGATCATTTTTTTTTCATAATAGATCTAAATTTATACCAGTCGGTTTGTACTTCCAGAACAGCCTTGTCACCAACATAAATCATCTCATTTCAGCAGCTACAGTAAATAATTGGGCCCCTGAGACATTGTTTTCCATCTTCTCTGCAGAGAGCTCTCTACAACCTCTGGTTTCTCCCCTGGGTATGCAGGGTGATGGTGCTGTTGCCTCTGGCCTTTTCATTTATTATTTATTTCATTTATTGCAGGACTCAGAACAAATTGGAATTGGCAAAAAATGGAAAGAGAGTCTGTGGAATGATAATGTCCAAGGTTCTCATGATTACCAGAAACTGCAGGGAGAGCAGAATGGGAAAAGCAAACAAGAGAAAAACAAAAATGAAATATCATTTTAAACGAGCATATTTAAAAAAAAAAATACTTGTAACCTAGTGAATTTTCAGGTCTCAATAACAAAAGACTGGTTTAATAAAGCTTTTTGTTTTGTTTTGCTTTTGTAAGTCAAAACACAGCCTCAATTGCTAGAAGGTTGGGGGAGTTCTGGGTCCAGGCCAGCAGCTCTATCAGGAAGTTGACAGACTTGCGGCATTGCCTCCCTGGGGCTCAGCTTCTCCCCTCTAAGGCTGAGTTTTTCCGGTAGTAAACACCCATGGATTGATTACTTTTCCCAGTCCCTGGAGTATAAAAGGTCAGCTCACTACTAGCTTATAATAAAGCTTTCTCCTTGGTTTCTGGTTCATGAAATACTTTCCAGCTTTTGCACAAAGATTAATTTGCTGCAATAGAACTTGATTACAATTCAGTAGCTTTTATCATACGACTTTCATCTGGGACCAGTTCTTCTAAAAACAGGGAGCTTTGGTGGCC